>NC_056731.1:1146129479-1146334479 GCF_019279795.1 Protopterus annectens
CCGCTGGTTTATTTTCCGTATTAGTATCTTGCCCTGAGAGTATTGAAAACTTCTGCTATTTTCCCAACTCTTATTTCTCAACTTCCTTGCATCTGTCTGCATATTTTAAAGACCAGAATAAACTTGTTTCTCTGCAGGTGAGTTCCCAGTAAGTAATCCAGGTCAGCATATATCCACTTTTCTACTATTAAGAGAAACGTCCTCTTTTTCCACAACTCTGATAAAATTCCTCCTTTAGCTGGAAGGTTTGGATCTTTACCCCAATGGGTGTAGGAAGTAGCTGGGTTTGATCGGTTGGTAGATGGGCCTCATGGGTCTGGTCACTAAATATTTTCTGTTGTGGGATTGCTGTTCATGCACTAATTTGAGCTATCATGCAAGCTTTGCAGTCCGAGCCTTCTCTGCCCCCCAGGTATTTGAGAGAAACTAAGGTTCTCCTATCTTCCAGTGCAGTGGGTTTCTCACAAAGTCCTTCCTTTTGTTTTTAAACACCTTTGTCAAGTTAGCATTTAAGACATAGGCATATATTAACAGTAAAGAAAACAATCCATATGAACATTTTTTCATTTACATATATTATACATGAGCCATTTTCTTTCTTTGTAACTATCATCGGTACCAGTATTACATAACTTGCTGAATTCCTGCTTTTTCTTAAACCTCCCTTCGCCTCCTCTTAAAAATTATTGTACAGATATTCTTCCCACAATTTCCATTTATATCTATGCAGTTTACTCTTCCTTTTTTAAAGGTCAATTTTCCAGTTCTTTTATCTCTCTTATAATCATCAGTACTTCAAATACAGTTGGTTTAGACTTTGATTTCCATTTTCTAATAATTCCTTACTATGTCTAGGCAACTCAGATCGTGTATCCAAGCTCAACACAGTTATTTCCTTAGTTAAAACATAGTAATTTGCTCACCTAATATTTCTGGTAGAGTACTCTGTAGGAGAGTTTTAAAATGTGACAACTGATTACACTCCCAAAACATATGTTCTCAATTACCTCTTTCTTCCAACATTTGCAATTTTTCTAAGGAAAAATTCTTTGAAGTCTGGTTGAGATATAAAAAAATACCTACACAAACATGTCCAAGCAAAAACCCTAAATATTCTGGACTTTTTTATACCCTTTGCTCTCTTGTAAATTGTTTTTCCAGTCTCATCCAAATCTTTTCGAAACTCTTATGATTGATTCTTATAGTTATCATGCGATATTTTATATGCCGTACTAATTGCACATTTTTAAGTGCAGCTTCTTTTCTAAATCCAACTAATAACTCTATAGAGCAAGTGTTTCACTTAAGATTCCCCTGTCTGTTTCTGTTTGTACATTATCAGTCCCTGGTAGGGAGGGCAGTCTCTGTACTGCAGTCCAATCATCGTCTTCGCCTCATCCCACTCAGTTACCTTTCCCTGTCTATTTACTTGCTCCCAATAACTTGGTTCTTTTGCTAGTTTTCTCTAGTGCATTCCATCCCCTTCCTACCTAATCTCTGTGACACTACTTGCAGTCATCCGTGTTGGCAAAAGCTCCTTTCTCCATTCTCATGTTGGCCTAGTTCTTAGAATACTTTTATCTGTTTTATTAATGTAATAATCTGTATGGTTGATGTTATCCTTAAGGATCTGCATCCAAAATTCCACAGTCTATTTTCTGAACCCCCACCACCACCACCACCACCACCACCACTTCATCATTATCATCACTTGCCATTTTGAATTGTTACTACCTTCTTCCTTTGAGAGGTATATGAGCCTAAACTGTGTAGCTCAAAAATAGCCCTTCAGATCAGGTAATCCTAAGCCAAAAAAGCAAGTAGCAGAAACAGAACATATGCATTTCTCAACTTTAACAAAAAAGCAACTAAACTTTCACATAGTAGAATGTAAATAGGAATAGACCCAATAGTTTTTCCCCACTAGAATAATAGTCAAAACTGCCACTTGCCCAGATCTGTTTATTAATACCTTTAATAAACACATTAGAAGAATCACTTATAAAGCTGCAGTATTTACACTTATTACATTTTTTTAAGTGTGTAATGTTAAGTTGTCTTTATTTCTTGTATTTCTTTTGTTACTAAATGTCTGTTAAATGGACATTAAATTGCTACTTCCTTTATGTGTGTATAAGGGTCTGTCGCCTAAAACATTTCACTTAGTCTTCATTTCCTTTAATAATTTTCCAGTTAATATGTCCTTGATGTCTTTCATATCTACAGAAATTGGGAATGAAAAAGATGTATTGAATGTACCCTTATTTTCTTTCATATTGCATATACTTTGTAAATTTTGTGATAGATCATATTTCTTATAAGAATGGGAATAAATGTAGTACCTCTCAAATTAAAAACTTTTCCACATTTTATGTACAAAATCTTTGTGACCCCTATCTAATAGCATATTAAAATGTGAGCATCAAAAGCAAATGTCATGTTCACTGGTTAACATGCTTAATCTAATAAATTGTCTCTAATTCTAAACCTCCTTGATGTGTTGGAAGGAGCCCACTTAACTCTTGCCTTCTTCCCCTTCCAGATAAATTCCTTCAACTCTTTTTATTATTGTCCACAGCTCCTCTGGTTGATAAAAATATGCCTGACTCTCATATAAAACTAAAGGCACTAAAAACATTTTCACTGCTTGTATCTTGCTATCCATAAAGGAGAGCTTCTGTTTTCTCTATGGGTATATTGCTGAACCAATTTGTGTGTGGGTACACAATTTATAGCTATAGCCAGAAGTGTTCCACAACACTGAGATGTCCTTTTCTGGATTTGTCAAGTGAAAATAAAGCTAAAGTTTCTTGATTATCATACTAATTATATCCTTGCAGTTTTAAGTCTCTTATTTTCTTTGCCAGTGGTTCTAAATATAAAGCAACTAACATAGGGGAAGAGGACAGCCCTACCTGGTTCCCCTGTTCAGACACAACTTTATCAGAGAGGAACTCGGTCACTTTAATTCTTTCCTCAGATCCTTCATATATCCTCCTAATTAACCTTGTTGTATCTTCGGAATATAAATGCTTCCATTACTCTACTCAGAAAATCCCAGCTTACTCTGTCAACTACTTTCACTACATCAAGCCCCATTAACAACAGCTGTATTTTTTTTACATTCTGCCTCCCTCTAGATTATCATTGTTCTATTAATGTTGTCAAATCTTTGCCCCCCCAAAACAAAAATACATTGCTCCTTATCTCTCAGTTTTGACAGCATTTTTTCCATTCTTTTAGCAAGTATAGACACAAACATCTCATTTTCATGATTTAAAATTAAAATGGATCTGTATGAAGCTTAGTCTGATGGATCTTTACAGTCATTATGTAATACAGCCATTACAACTTTCATCAAAGATGTTGGTACTCCCCCTCCTTTTAAAATACTGTTAAACTAAACCTTCCAGATCTGTAGCACTTTCTTACCTCCTAACTTCCAGACTTCCTTAGGAATATCATGTGTTCTTAGATACTTTCCTGAAGATGGATTATACATCACCATTTTTATCTTGTTTATTTATTTTATGGATGGCACAATGGTGCAGCGGTTGCATTGTCACCTCACAGCAAGAGGTTCTCTGGTTCAATTCTCAGCTGTGGTGCCTTCCATATGAACTCTGCATGTCCTCCCTGCATTAGTGTGGGTTTCCTCTGGGTGCTCCAGTTTCCTCCCACTTTAGAAAGACATGCATCTGGAGCATTATTTCCTGGGCCTCCACTGAATATTGGCTTGGTTCCAAGTCGGATAACAAATGTTAAATAAAAAAAAATCTTTTCCTATCCTGTTAGCTGTTGAACCTCATCTACATCTAACCTTGGCATACTTGTCTTCCATATATATTTCAATTTGTGTTGTTTCTTGATTTCTGTACTTCTCTGCTATATACAAATTTTCATAACATTTCCAGAACATCTCTTAATACCTCTACAGGATCCCTGCTCATTTTTTCTTGTTATAAGGCTCCTTAAGTTTGGCAGCAGTCCTTTCTACTTTGTTGCCTAAGTCATTACATTTTTTTCAGTTTTGGAGTTATCAGAAAGAGTTGCTTAACAGCAGTCTTCTAAACTCATGCATATTATCCAGAAACTCCCTTATTTTCTCTTTAATAAATTGCACTTGCACCTGTTCTTGTAGTGAGATTCCTCTTATTCTGCAAGACTTTAACCTTAGTCAGCCTTGCTAAGTCATTCCTATTACTTCTTAGTCGTATCTTTTTTTATACCTTATTTTTAACTCTGCTGTCATTTTATCACACTTACTAGCTTTAATTTTCAAATAAACATGTACCTTTCCTAATAAAACTCAAGTAATTTCTACTACCCATTCCTTAAATTCCTCTGTTTTTAACAGGTTGGTGGGAAAGCACCAGTGTTTCATTTTTATTTCATTACCCTGCATTTTTATAGTTCTTAAATGTGTGTTGAAGCTTTCAGTTAAATACACGTTACTGTGAAATATAATTTGTCTAGTCTAGCCCAGATTTTTGTACCGTAGGGAGTAATATGTAAAGTCTGTCAGAGTTCCTGCCACTGAATTCATGTTTTCAATACCAAATATCTTCATAAATTTCTGAAGAAATCGACTGTCCTTTGTTACATTTTCCATTTTAGGTCTCGCTGATACATCCTCACTATCACAAGTCAAGTTCCAGTCCCAACTTATAGGCAGTATTCCCCACTGAAAGCTGATTATTTCTCCCAAAACTTTCTTAAGCTCCATAATATCGGTTTTAGTGGAATGTAAATACATACCAGCATAATCCTATTCCTTTGCCAGTAGCCCCTTACTACCACAACTCTACCATTATTGCCTTATTTTCTTTTTTTTTTGTCACTATTGGAACCACACTAGCAATTGATATAATTACTCCCCTTTTCCTTTGTCCCAGATATTCTACAGACTACCCATCCTGCAATTCTTTGTGTCAAATTCACATCATTTCTTTCCAAATGTCTCTCCTGCAGCATTGCTGTTTGCACTCTGCATTTCTTAATGTAATTCAATATTCTTTGTTTTGTCCATACCTGTAAGGTCATTTATGTTCCAAGATAATATGGAGAGTGCAGCCATTATGATAGAAGGCTATTGTTCCCGCTTATTTTACATGAGTTTTTTTTTTTTTAATGTGTATTTCCAACTTTTGTGTTGCGTGCACACTTTTAGCAGGCTGATCTTTTATACGGTTGTTTCCTTATGATGATCTTGTGTCATTTCTAATTCCACCAACTGGAGTGTACGATCTTCTGATTTCTTTTTTATTGACACAATGTAGTCAGACTGCTGATTTAATACATATTCCATTTTGTCAACCTTTTGTCTGTTTTAGCCATATATCCTGTGTGTTCCATTCATCTTCATGATTTTTTCATATACTTCATCTATTTTGCTATGTATCTCTAATGAGTCTTTGAAGGTCTGTTTTCCATTCCCATACCTCCTGTTTCTGCAGCCATGCTTTCTTGTTGGCTACTCTTAATTTCAATTTTTTTCTAGCATTTTTTGTATGGAATGTCATTTTTCCTCAGCAGCCTCCTTCCCGATTGTTTTATTTACTGTTAATGTTGATGAGGAGGAGGGAGGGAGTCTTGTTAATTAGCTTTCATTTCTGCTTCGCTGCTGAGGAAGCTAGTGCCCATGCAGTTTTGCCCCATAATGCGAGTCCCTAAAGGAGAATTTTTGTCCTATCCTGGACCTCAGCATCTTCAGCAAGCACATTCAGTGCATTATTTTCTGCATGAGGACTTTCTAGTGAGTTACAACCCTGCTGTCAATAGATTTTGGTACCTTCTGCTATATCAGGGTCTAGAATCCACAGAGGAGAATCCTTTTTATTCTTGGTAGGCACCACTTTACAGAGTTTTGCAGTTTTGAGTTTTCTATACATCCAGAATTGTTTATCAAGAGTTTCATTAGCCAAAGCCTTGCAGAAGAAAGTGTTTAATGTATTTCACTATCTAGAGACTGGCTGGCTTCTGATGGACTTAAGAGACTCACTTGTGGTATCATGTTCTGGATCTGGATGCATCTGTAGCTGCCCTTCTTGGGGACAACCTTAAAGTAGAACAATAAAATGTTGAGACTTTTACTTTTTGCCCCTATTGTTGTGGTGCATATGTGCTAAATCAAGGGTGAATTTGCAGTTTCCCATCCACTCCAAATTACGCCGTGAATACCAGACATTTAGGTATAAGCAGTGCGATGAAAAAGGACTTCAATACAAAAGTTGGCATGTGGTGATCAAAGGAGAGTTCATTGATTACATAAGTTCCAACATACCCGACTACTGGATCAACTTTCAGGAATGTTAATGTGATAGTTACAAGGGAAGTCATGATTGCAGAAGGATACACAATTTCATAGGTTTATAGGTATATACTAGGCTTATGACCACAAGGGCAATTACAAGCCTAGCCAAGCTTCCCAAATGTATCCAGCATTTTTTTTGGTGCCCTAGAGGTTATTTGTAGGGACATATTTTAATGGTTATATATATGCTAGAGAACTTGGTTGGTCAACCATTTACAGGCTGTCTCTCCATTAGAAAATAGGTATCAGATGAAGAATGAATTTTTGATTTCCTATCGACTGGTCCAGTTTTCTCTTAAATATGGTTAGAGAAAAGCTCTGCTTCACCTGGCTCTGCCTGTTTTAGAGAAGGGGTATTCTCCGAGAGACATATTTGTTTCTCCTATTTATGTTGCTTGTAAGGTTGAAGTCTCTGGATGCAACAGTTGGGAGGCAATGACCTTCACACTTTAGGATATGCACCATCAGCGTACATTTATCTGATGTGGGTGCTTAAGTTTCAGAAGGTGAGATTGCTTTTTTATGCTTTGGGGAGGATCAAGCAAACTCATTCCAGGGAGACTGGTAACTGAATTGTCTTTCACCAACTAGGGTTGACCATCTGCTGGAGAATGATGATTGTCAAAAGCAACCTCAGTAGACTTGTAGCTGTTTGATTCTAGTGGTTTTATTTTTGACTGTCTGCATGACAAACATTTGTCATTGGGTTCACATCTTCATCAGACTGCTTTTGGGACCGGGTCCCAACAAGCTGGTCATTTCTTTGTACCTTGGTACTTCAAGACTGTGCCGTCTGAGCTTTCTTCTTTGCTATTCTTCATCTCCCTTCTACCATGGCAGTTTTACTGTTTGAGATTCAGTCTCGCTGTGGGACCACCAGGGAGGTTCCTTGTATGTTACAAATGAATTATTTCCATGTTAATTAATCTGCAAAGGGATCAATTTTGTTTGGCCTTAAATTCCCTTTGGCTGTCCTCTTGTGTTTGGACCACTCCATAAAGCAACTGCTACTGCTGGAGTTCCTTGCAAGTTGGGCAAATATGTAGTTATTACTTGTAAACAATGTAGGTGCCAAATCTTCATTGTTTTTTGTGATTTGCATTTAGTATGATAGGCCACTTTTGAGACAGATATACAGGCTTAGGGTTTGGTACCCTTTTTTGTGCAGCACCTTACATTATGATGTGTATTAGTGCGGGCCTGAATGTTGATGCTTCAGATAAAAATGCCAGACTAGAATGAAAGAGAGGACAAACCCATCTGTAGACCCACCAAATTTGGTCCCCTCATAGATTACCTGGTGTGGTGAGAACATATCTGTTGAATTTCTCCATGATATAGTTTTGCCGAGTCACTCATGTGACACCTGAGGCCTGTGCCTTTAGGGCTTACCACACCACCGAGTAAGCCAGTGTAAGTCTGCTTCTGTTTGGGGCTGATAGCTGTGGAAGTCGGCCTAACCAGAGCTTGGAAGGCAGTGTGTGTGCTCCACAGATATGTAGCCATAGCTTAAGAAATTAGAAATACATTAGTGGGTGAGATATGACAGTGTTATGTCATTTCAATGATGCCTGTGGCCACACATTTCCTTTGTACTGGATAAGTAAGCTGTTGTCTTGCAGACAGCAGTTTCATTGCATTTTTTTTCAAGATGACGTTTTTAGAGCAATTAAGTGCCTCCTTTATGTCTGTAAGATGTGTATAACCTTTTATTGCTAACTGAATGTTAAGTTTTCTGAGTGTGTTCAGATTGTGTCCTTTGTCTGTACCAAAATGAGGCTTATAACAAAATTAATTTTATTTACATCGTGGTTAAAATATCTTGTGCTGAAGAAGTCTGCCATATGTAAAACAACTCCGTAAATAAGAGCAGAGGGATTTCCAGTTTGAACTGATGTATATTACTTTTGAATTTTATTATACTACCAGATGCTTAGAATTGTTATATTAAATATTTCCTCTTCTGTTTTATTGTTTGGAGACCTTTTTATTCCATTTCTGCATCTTGAAAATGAAAAATGCAACAGTTTATGACATCATAACCTCACATTATGAAAACCAATGTAATGTGGTACTGGGACTTCATTTTAGACACTTTCCGTCAAAGTTAGCAGGTAGTAGTATAGCAGTACCTTCTATGCTTTTTGAGAAGGGAACAAAATTCGTACTAGGCAATAGTGTATTTGTCTGCATGATAACTGAATTGGCAGTAACACATCTGCCTCATTTTTACATAGAAAGTGCTACTGCATTACTTAACTTACCAAGTTTCAGTACTTGGCTCCTTGAATATAGCAGTAATGTTGTACACCATTACATTCCTACATGATGTAGTATAGAGTATGGCAGCCGACAAGCACAGTTGTGGTATTAGTATTAGCACAGTGGTAGCACGTTCCATCCCTAACAGTGTAGTGATGATTCTAGTTGAGTGGTTACACAACTGTCTGTAGGTATACTTCTCATTAACTGTTGTAGTTTGTCCAAAAACTGGATTCACTGAACACATTTAGGTGACTCCTAAGTAGTATCATGAGGAACTGTTGTGCTGTGAAATTTTCCCCCAGCCCTGGGATTGTGTAGTCTTTAAGTCATTATGTTTAGAGCTGCAGGAGTGTGCATGGGTAAATGCATATGTTCTACTTGTTATAATTTAATTTTGTCATTGTCTAATTTTTCTTTGCTTGAACTTGTTACAGTTTTGCTATGAATATGATGCATCTCTATAAAATATATATATGTGTGTGTGTGTATATATATATATATATATATATATATATATTTATTATGAGAGACAGAGATGTGTATATGTGCATACAGTAATGTGTGCCTCTGTGTTTGTTTGCTGATATGTATGGAAATGCTGCATTTTGTCGAACTTATCTTTTTGTTGATTTTTTTTAACACATTTGGTCAAGATGATCAAAGGTGGCTTTTGTCGAAGTTGTAAATGTTGAGTTTAAGTGGATTTGGTTAGTAATGCAGAAACTTTTATTTGTTACAAAAGTTTCAGCATTCAGGGTGTTTGTGTGTGTGCATGTTTATAGAGGGTTTACAACTTAGGGTTGTAGTGAAGGCTAGGCAGGGGGGGATGGATGTGAAGTGTGTGTGTGTATTTGCGTATGTGTACGTCCATATATTTGTTGGTTTTGGTTAGGGTAAGGTAATGGATGTGTTTGAATTGTGAGTTTTTGTTCCGTTTAATGGTACTGTTAGGAAGAGTTTAGTACCCTAATGTGAAGATTTGGGGTTAGGGGGTAGAGTTAGTACACATGAGTAAGACGGGGGGGGAGGCAAAGCTGTAAAATCTGATTGACTACAAAGATCATTGATCAGTATTGAAAACCTTTACATCTTGCTAATATCTCCCCACAGACCATTTCCCCTTTCTCAAGGACAGGCAGGTCAAGCATGGGATGAATTTGTGAGTACCATCTAATCATTCAGGTCCTGTTTGAAGGAAGATGATGTATTACACTGCTTAATTTGCTGAGTGGTTTGTTCCAGAGGTGGAAAAGGCACTACTTGATGAAGCTTTCTCTCCATCATGTTTTATTTATCTGCTAGTGACTATTTTAATTCCTGGTTCTGGTACTAGTAGGGCTATTTCATTTGTGGAGATGCAAGAAATCTAGGACAACTGGGTCCCTAATGGCATGGAAGGCAGTGATAGATTACCCCTCAGAAATCTATACAATACTGAATAAAGGGACAGTGTTTCCAGTCTTTATTGGTAGGTTAGAGATTTTAAGTTGTGATAATATGGGCAAGTGTTGGCATAGCCAGCTGGAGTTTTGTAAAGAATAATATGTCCTTTGAATATCAAACTGATTTATTTTATTTATTTTACATTTGTTTCCCAGGAGAGTCTGACTTGGCATAAATCCCATTTTCAGTGGAGGTCCGGGGAGAAAAGCACTACAAAGGTTAGTACGGTAAATCCAATACGCAGGTTATTAGTGAACAGTAAAATAGAATAAACAAACAATATAAAATGACAATATGTGAAAAAATGTACAATATCCCTGGGGGAAAAGCTCCAAAAGCTTAGTACAGTAAATGCAATACACTAGTTATTAAATAACAGTACAATAGAATAAGCATACAATATAAAATATACAGTACAATTGTAAGGAATTTCATCCCGTTATATGGTTACATTCATACAATGGTTAATACAGTAAACAGCAGGTTGTTTGAGTGCAGAACTTAAAGTGCTGGTGTGGGCCTACACAGTAAAATCAACATGAGAAGCTGCCCAGGGTCTGAACAGTTGCATATCCAGGACCTGTTTAAATGGGACAGTAGGAGTTTTTTGAAGTTATTTTTGTTTTCTCTGGGCCCAATGTCTAGTGGGATGGAATTCCATGTTTTTGCAACAGAAGTAGTAGAGGGAGTCACCAGAGCTATTTCTGCTTTTAGTTATGTCAACTGGTGTTTTTATTTTTTAAGCTGATCTTAGAATGCGGTATTTGGAAAAGATGTTAATTAGGCCTTATAATGAAGGAATTTTCTCAGGATTATATAGGATTTGGTGGTTATATTAAGTTGGTTATATTTAAGCAGGTTAGGTAATTTTAGCCAGGATAATTGCTTGATTGCTATGCAGTGATGTGTATTGAAGGGCGAGTCAGTTGCAAACTTAACTGTTTATGTAGCAAGTGTTTAGTTTCTTTGTCTGCTTTATTTAGGTTGATGAGTATGGGGGAGACATGGAGAAGTGTAGAAACTAGGTGGGTTCTAGTGATGGTAGCTTTACTGTTGTTGGTAAGATATTTTCTGCATCTATAGAGGATTCTTATTTTTTTTATGAACTTTTTTATTGTCTGTGCAATATGCATATCAAATTTCATGTTGTGATCAATGATAATTCCTTGTAGTTTGGTGTTTTGGACCGATGTTATATGTGTGGTGTTAGCTGAGTATATTGTGAATGGAGGTAGGGGGTCTGGGGCTTTTATGGGATGAAATATCATTAACTGGGTATGTTCTTCATCTCACATTGCTGCAGTCCTTACACTTGATAGTCCCGCTCTCGGTGCGGCCCCCGAATAAAGTAGGCTAAGGCTGGGTCAGGTCAGGCGCTTTTTTGACTGATCAGGGGGTCGTCAGGTACAAATGCGCATGACGGCGTCATATCCTCAGTCTTTTTGCGTCCGTCCGATGATGCACAGCGCGTGCAAGTGCGGTTGGCTTTCTGTTTTTTGATTTTTGATTTTCGACAAGTCAAGTTGGCTACAAGTCCCCGTTTGAAAATATTTTTTTTTTTTCTTGCCTCAGTGGTTTTTCGGATGTCAGAAAAAAAGATAATAATTGTTTTTGTGGGAAACAGATCGCATAGAACTATCATACTTTGTGTATTCCTTGTTTTGGCACGGCGTTTGCGGCGTTGTTGGTGTCGATTAAGTGCTAGATTCAATAAGCTAAATTATAAAAAGAAGGTTAGATTGTGCCAGGTTAGTCTTCGGAGGCGTGCGTAAAATGCAAATGCGCGCGCGCTTTCAGCTTCGGCTGGCAGCTTCGCACAAACAAGGAAAGTAAGGTTAAGCTTAGGCTTGAAGAGACCCCCATTTCGGTGAGGTGGGTTGGGGCCGTGTCAGAGGAGGCTTTGTTGTGCGGGGAGAGGCCGAGACTTTGGAGGATCAGGATGTGGCCAGGGGATGTAGGCTAGAGGGGCTTCCTAGGGTGCATTTACTCCCCTCCCTTGGGCTAAGGGGGCTCCTCCCCTTCCCTCTCCCTTCCCCCCAGAGGGTGTCTTCGTTCTTTCCTCCCAGGTCCAGGCTCAGGAGAACTAGCCCCAGTGCATATTCAGTTGGTGTCACCTAAGTTCTGAACTGATAGCTTAAAAAAGCAGAAGATTTGATTAAGGAAGTTAGACAGGCGGATTAGGGAGTCTGGTTTCTTTTGGGCAGAGCCTGAGTATTGGAGTTTTGAGCCGAGGTTTGAGGATGTTTTCTTGTCTCCTCCTGAGTTGATTCTTCTCCTCCTCTCTCTCTCGCTGAGGAGATTCTTTTCTTCTTCTCTCTTTCTCTTCTCTCCATTTCAGGAAGGATTGGGGGGATTCCTCTGATTCAGATTCCAGGAAAAGGCTTGGGGATTTTGTTTTTATGGAAGGTTGGCCTTCAGAGGACTTTTTTGTTTTGGCTTTTTGAAGATGTTTTACAGAGGCTTCTTTTATTCCTGGGTGAAATGTGCTTTAAAGAGGTTTTAAGGTCTAGGGCAGACCCAGAGGCTTCTACCAGTCTGTATCTCAGGGGAGCTTATAAGGTAAAGCATCTGTTGTCAAGAAGGGGTTAGAGTCTTTTGGAGCAGACTAAGAGATTAAACCAGTTAAGAGCTTCTGTTGTCAAGAATCCGTCAGTTCACGATTTGAAATACAAAACCCTCTTCTTTCAAGGCCAGGAGGGTTTAGAAATGCATGAAAGAAAGGGTTGAGGCTCAAAGTTACAAGATTTCACACATGTTTCAGGTTGAAAGTGTATCTGCATTCTTTAAACAGTTCTTTTTTAATACATGTGGCGGGTGCTGTAATGGCTTCACTGTGTCAGTGGTTTGGCACATACGATTTTCTACATCGGGTTTTATCAGGTGGGTAAGCATTCTTTTTTTTGTGGGTTTCCGGTACAATTAGTATTGTCTCAGTCTCCTGAGCCTGAGTTTAGATAAAGAAAATTCTGGCCTGGCTGAAGGATCAGGAATTTATCTGATATGTTAAAATCCAGCCTTTTGAGATTTATAAATTGTTAAAGGGTGTTGTTGTTGAAATGTCCTTGGTTTGAGGTTTAAAATCCAGTGGTAGGAGGTGTCTATGGGGACTTTTCAGGCCCTTAGGCAGGGTTCACAGGGTCCAAAGGGGGGCAGAGGTCAGGCGCTCCATTAAACAGACTTGTTCTTATTTTCAGCTAGTAGGGCTGAATCAGAATCAGACAGGGAGGGGGAAGCAGCAGTCTCTTTCAGGCCCTTTCTAGAACAGGGAGTTCTCAGTCTGGTGGATGGTGGGGGAGGGTGTTTTTTCAGAAGGTTTCAGACCCTCTTGCCTCTTTCAGCTGCCAGACTCAAGGCAGATTGGCAGCACCTTTGCAGGAGTAGGTTGGCAACAGGTGGGGAATCCTCAACAAAGACCAGCAGCAGGCAAGCCAGATTTTATATTACTCTTCTACATAGGGTTTTAGAACCTTGCCTCGTTTCAATTCATTTTGGCCTGCCATATCCACAAGCTCTAGGCTCACATAGAGGCTCAGGAAATGTCCAAAGTGCCATAACTATTTACCTCCAATTTGCGGCCATTATTAGGATTTTTTGGCCGGAGTTGTCAATCGAGTGTAATTTTTCCCAATGAGTTGCAGTGGATATCAAGGTTGCACTTATCTCAATCTCGGACTTATCTCTCATCAAACCTTTGGCTTATCTACTAAGACCAGAGTCTTCCCTTCGGTTCAAGGAGAGCTATCTTTGGCTTTCAGGGGGGCTGGAATGATCATCTATCAACTTTGGAGTTGACTTCTTCATTACAGGCATCAAGGAAGGTGCAGGCGAAATCGCTCCTCTGTGGATTGCTTTGATCTCAGTCTTAAAAGGTCTTCAGATCTATCTCCTGGGACATGTGATAGCTGGTTCTAAGATGGACATATGCACAGCAGGTGTGAAGATTGGTCCAGCAAATAAGAGTCAGCCACTTTACCAGGATCGTTTGTCTTCTTTCCTCAGCTTGGCATCAGGCCTCTCAGCTTCCAGGCTGACTGCAAGGATCTTGTATCATACCTTAGAAGAGTTGGCCCCAGAGGGACTATTGCTTGCATGCACAGTCCAGCACTCCCAGGAATTGGATCCTTTCATTGTGAGACACAGCACTGCGGGCTGATCTGGTGGACACCAATTACAAAATGTCACCTGAGGAAGGGCCTCTCTGTGACCCGGCCAGGAAGCTCATTCATTAACAACAGATTCTTCAGGCCAAGCACTTCAAGATGCCTGGAATAGTGGATCAGGCTCAAATTTATGTGAAAAAATATAAAATCAAAGTGGCCTGCCAGACTACACAGTCTAGTAAATAGGACCTTCAATTCAAATGCCCCAGGATTGGGCTCAAGTGTGTCACCAGACGACAAAAGTGGATAAAATCTGAATGGAAAGTGATCGAATTCTAACTCACTGCCAACAAGACAAGCTTCTCATATCAACTTGAAATCAATATCTTACTGTTTGCTTTGAGTTCTCAGGGCAAGCCTGTGTCAAATCAAACTATTTCTAAGTGGATTGGGCATCATGGCAATTTACTCTAAATCCAGGGCTGGTTTTGCCACTGCTGTTTTGCAGGGCATTTTGGCAGCTCCTGCTTCCTTACCTCTGCTTTGGGATTCTGGACTGCAGCAATGTGAGATGAAGAACATAGTACAGTATATATTGTACATATTTAGTGCTAGGATGGTTGGTTGTTTGCTGATGTCCTGATGTGGACTGCAGCAATGTGGATCTTCGAACATCTACATTTATGGTAGGTACAAAACTGTACTTTTTGGGGGTTGAGTATTAGTTGAGAGTTGGCTAGCCAGGTTTCAACAGCATCAAAGGATTTTTGTCAGTTTTTGGAGTTGAGGGAGTGATGGGGCAGAACAGATTAGGATGGAGTCATCAGCATAAAGAACTAGAGTGGCATGCTGGGTAGATTTTTGAAGTTGGTTGGTAAATATGTTGAAGAGGAAAGGACTGAGGATGAATCCTTGGGGTACCTTCAAGGTGACAGGTAGGTGGGGAGGCAAGGAATTGCCATCTTACTTGGTGGTTAGATAGATGATCCTGAAACCAGGTTAGAGCAGAGTGGCTTAGGTTAATATTGGAGAGAGCAGTTAGGAGTTTGGGATGGGAGACTGTGTCAAACTCCTTGGAGAGCTCTAGGAAGACAATGGAGATGAGGTTACTGTTGTTCTGATGATTTAATTTACATTATTGGTAAAGCTAAGCAGGGCTGTGGTAGCGCTATGATTAGGGCAGAATCCATGTTGGGTGTTGGTCAGCATTTAGTAAGGAGATGGTTCATTATTTGGGAATGTGTACATTTTTCGAGTATTTTAGACAGGGGAGATAAGGATGGCAATTGGATGGTAATTAGATAATTCCACTGAGTTACCCCCTTTGTGAAGTGGTATTATATGTGAAATTTTCCACAGAAAAGGCACACGTTGTTCTGATATGGAGCAATTGATTAACAGGGAAACTGGATATGAGAGAGCTTTGGCTGCGATTTTGAGATGTTCTGTGGGTAATTCATCAGCAGCCAGGGTTGTGGGTTTAATTTAATTCCAGTATTAATTTGTGCTAGTAGGGACAGGTTGTAAAGAGAAGCCATTTTGGTGTACAGGAGCGGATGCTAGGTTTGGATATGAAGTAAGAGAGTTATTAGTGAGGGCTAGGATGGATTTGAAGTATTCATTGAATTGAGTGGCAATACTATCGGTGGTGGTATTTATGTGGCTCTACTTTACTTACCCGACACGCTATTCACCGACACTCCGTTGACCGAGACCTAAAGACCGACAGTACGAAATACCGACACTGTAACACGCCAACGATCGTAATCCCGACAATTGCCCTTAACAGCAAATCACGTAATACTCAGCATTACTATATCAGTATACCATACATCTACAGGGAAGTAGCCTACCATGATCAGTATTTGTGAGCATTTCACAAATACTGATCATGGTAGGCTACTTCCCTGTAGATGTACGGTACACTTATACGGCGTGTTACAGTGTCGGTATTTCGTACTGTCCGTCTTTAGGTCTCGGTCAACAGAGTGTCGGTGAATAGCGTGTCGGGTAAGTAAAGTAGACCCATTTATGTTTGGGGGAGAAGTAGTGGTCTTTCCTGATTGCAGGTTTTATTGATGTCAGCCCAGAACTTTTGGGGGTAGTTTTGTGTTTATATTGGATGTCTGTATAGCAGGTCCTTTTATATGTCCTAATCTGTGTTAATGCCTTAGTGTTTATTCCTTAGTTCCAGATATGCTTGTCTATTAGTTTGTGTTTTATTGTGATGCCACAAGTCCCAGGCTTTCTCTTTGTTTTAGTAGTAGTCTGGTATCGTTGGTAAGCCAGGGAGCATAGTTGGATTTAGTTCTAACCATTCTGATAGGAGTGAGGTGGTTTAGAATGTGTTAATGTATTGTTGTAGTCTACAGTACAATCCAGGGAGAGAGACATGAGAGTGGTCTCCAATTGCATTGATTTAGTACAGACATAAAATCTTGGGTTTTGAAGTTGTTTGTATTATGGATTTATTGAAGGGTGGTGGATTTTATTGGATTTACTTGGTGTCTTATTACAAAGGTGGGAAGGTGATCGCTGAGGGTGTTTGGGAGGGAACCAGAGAGGTAGGATTAAGATGGCCAGTTAGTGAGGAATCCAGTCTAGGATGGACTCCTTTTTAGACACTTTATCTACTTGGGTTGTAGAGTTTATTAATTGAGCGAAGCCATGTAAGTTGATGTTGGTGGGGTGGGAGGAGTTACAGGAAGACGTCACCCAGTATGATTGTTTCTTGGAGGAGGTTTTGGGATGCACAGTGTAGAATGGATTCTGTTGTATTAGTGTTGTTGCCGGGAGGTATATAGGTACCAGTTATATTTATGTGTTTGTTTAAATGGATTTTTAGCTTGAACTCTGGTGGGTTGTTGTGTAATATATCAGTGGTCAGGCTGTTTTTGAAGAGTAGAGCAATACCTCCACCTCTTTTGGATGGCCTGTCTTGTCTAAGAACATTATACCTGGGTGGAACAAACACAGTATCATTTGTGTGGTTTTAGCCAGGCCTTCATGAGAAGAACTATGTCATGGTAGTAATGGGCCAGAGTGGCGTGTAGTTCCAATATTTTATTCAGAATGCTTCTTATTTTTATGTTAAGTATTAAGAGGTCGGTGGGTTTCCTGGGGGCGGTTAGAATGCTATACATCTGGTTGCTGGGGGGGTGTTTGTAGGGCCAGGGTCTGGGTGAATGTTGTCACTGAGTTTGAGTTTAAATGCTATATGAACAATAGTTTTTAGATATTTTGTTATAAATGTGTTGTATTTTGTGAAAATGTGTTTTGTTAGTTGCTATGGGGGTACTGAGAATGGGGCAAGGTCGAAATTTGAGTGATTGTACAGAGATGTTAATAGTAATAATGCCATTTTGTTTAGTGTAGGGATTGGACAGGTGGGGGATTTAGTTTGAGACTTTGGGTTACTAATCTGATGGTAGGAGGTTGTGTATGCTGTGAAGGTAAATCTTAGAACTATTATAAAGGCTAGGGACAGCATTTTGCCCTGAGAAGGTAAGGTGAAAGAAGGACCTATGTAGATATGTTACAGGAGTGGGTAGAGTTTAGGTCCTGTTTTTGTTATGGATGGTGTATTTGGGGTAGGGAGGCTGAGTGAGGGGATTTGGTTTAGAAAGACTGCAGAATATGGTTAATGTGTGAGTGAGTGGAATGGGTGTGAATGTAGATGAGATTATAGTGAGGTAGAGGCAAAGCTTATAGTTGGAGGAGAGGGAGTAGGAGAGTGGTTTATTAGTTATGAAGTTAACATGACACTGACTGGGGCAGTAACCTTTGTTAGGTATAAAGGACAGGAAATATGGAGTGGGTGGGAAAGAGGGTAGGGGAGTGGAGTGAGCCTGAGAGTAGCGGAAAGAGACAAGATGGAGGTAAGGAAAGTAGAACAAAAAACTCAGTTAACTCTTAAGAATAAACACTAAAAATAGATTTGTACAAGAGTTACAAGTGTATTAGAACTGTATGTCATTTGTATATCAAACTGAATTTGTACAGATGCTTGTGCTGAACATGTGTTTCTGAGCTTTGCTTGTGTTGAGATGTATTAACAGTACACCCTGCTGAAATGAAGAGAAATTTACATGTGTTTTTGTAGCTGAATTAAATGTATATGTTTTAATAGAGGATACTAGCACAGCAGAGGTTAACTTTAAGAAAAATATTATTTTTTATTTACATTTGTTAACCGGAAAAGTCAGACTTGGAATGAGCCAATTTTCAGCGGAGGCCTGTGGAGAAATGCTTCAGATGCATGTCTTTGTAATGTGGGAGGAAACCGGAGTACCCGGAGGAAACCCACATGAATGCAGGGAGAACATGCAGACTCCGCACAAAAGGCACCCCAGCCAAGAATCGAACCGAAGAACCTCTTACTTTGAGGCGACAACTCTACCCACTGCACCATCCATAGGAAATATAAATGAGCTGTTAAACCATTAAAAGGCACCCCACTGTGCTGAATAGGACCAAAAGTCACTGGGTCTGGGGAAGAGTCTTTGTCCATTAGCTCGGTTAAAAGGAGGGAGGCCCCAGGCATTGCATTTAGACATTTGGGTGTGTATTGTGGTAGTCTCTGCTGGCTTTCTGTGTCAGCTTCAAAGAAGACTACTGTGAGAACCTAGAGTCGGGTGACCAGATGAGGTCATTCTGCCAGCCCTCTTGGAAATTATATTTTAGATATTAAAAAAAGAAATCTCAGTGCTGAGTATTCTGTTTGGGAAGCCTGACTAGAAAGACCCTCACCCACAGCATCTTACCTTGCGGTAGTAAGTAACTTAACTAGGGAACAGTAATTATTTTAGATTCAGTCAGAAATATAGTGAAGCTTAGTTTAAATATTGTTTTTCTTTATCTGAGTCTGTCCATCAGTATTCTTTTCAGTATTTACTGTGATCTGAACTCTTAAGGTTTACAGTGAATATATATTCAGTGTTTTCATCTTCTTTTATTATTTATTATTAAATGCATTTAAAATTTTTATTGTGGCTGATCCTTGTAGAAAGTGTCTAACCTTTGAGAGTACTTGTATTTATGTGGTGACATTGTGTGGGCCACTCCAGAAGGCCTATGTAGCCATCTTGGTGAACTACTACCATTTGTATTAGTGTATATCCATAGCCACCACCACCACTGTGTCGTCCCCACACTGGGTCAAAATCAAGGAGCCTGAATCCTCACCATTGACACTGGAGAGGGATGTACACTTGGAATACAAATGGATACACGTAGTATTTCCAGATGCAGACCTCTCTGCATCAAGTACAATTTCCCTTACAAGCACACAGGGAACACACTCAGCCCAGGCTCTGGATGTCTTTTTATCTGTCTCCCTACAGGTCCCCAGTAAGACTCCCCACTGGTACAGATGCAGGGTAAGATTCCCAGCTGAGAGTCCAAGCCAAGTCCTCTAGCACCCTCCCTGTAAACCCAGTGCTTCATGCCCCACTCCCAAGTAGCTGACACGCACTATTTAAGATTTAATTTTCACACACACACACACTCACACCTGGAAAAGGCTGGCACAGATTACCCACTCTACCAACTTTGCCCAGACTTTAAGGTAGTTTTCACTGCCACCTGTCAGTTATGATAAGGCTGTTAAAAGGGTATCTAATTATACTGTGTAATATTAATACTAATACAAATGGTAGTAGGCTCACGCAGTGTCACCAAGTAAATATAAGTACTCTCAAAGGTTAGATACTTTCTACAAGGACCAGACACAACAAAAGTGTTAAATGTATTTAATAATTAACAAAAGAACATGGAAATACTGAATATATATATATATATATATATATATATATATATATATATATATATATATATATATATATTCACAGTAAACCACAGAGTTCAGATCACAGAAAATACTGAAAAGAGCATTGATGGACAGACTCAGACAAATAAAGACAAACAATATCCAAACTAAACTTCACTATATTAATGACTGAATCTAAAAAAAGAAAAGACTGTTCCCTAGTTGTTATTTACTACAGCAAGGCAAGATGCTGTGGGTGAGGGTCTTTCTAGTCAGGCTTCCCAAATAGAATGCTCAATGTTCTGAGATTTCTCTTTCCAATATCTACAATATAATTTCCAAGAGGGCTATCAAAGTGACCTCATCTGGTCACCTGACCTTAGGTTCTCACAGTATTCCCATTAGAAGCTGAGACAGGAAGCCAGCACGGATGGCCAGAATAAACATCCAAATGTTTATGGCAGTGCCTGGGGCCTCCTCCCCTATTTTCACTGAGCTAATGGACAAAGGCTCTTCCCCACACCCAGTGACTCTGGTCTTATTCAGCACTGTGGGGTGCCTTTAATGGCTTAACGGCTCATTTAAATTTCCCTTATTTTTCTTAAAGTTAACCTCTGCTCTGCCAGTATCATCTATTAAAACATGTACATTTAATTAAGCTGCAAAAAATACATGTACATTTCTCTTCATTTCATCAGGGTGCACTGTTAATACATTTCAACCCAAACAAATCTCACAGATACATTTTCAGCACAAACATCTCTACAAAATCAGTTTGATATACAAATGACATACAGTTTAAATACAGTTGTAATGCAAGCATTTTGTATAATTCAAAGGATATATAATTCTTTACAAAACTCCAGATGGTTATGCCGGCACTTGCCTGTATCATCATGTCAGCAATCTTTTACGTTAGGATTCTCTGGGGTCTTTCTAGTTTGATATATTTATTAAGGTACATCCCAAAAAGGGTGTTGTACACAACTGGCTTAATCAATGGTGAATATAAGGAGACAATGATCTCCTTAGATCTGGTTGGTAGTCCTTTGGAAATTAGTTGCATTATGTAGAAAGAGTTCATACCCACTGTCATATGATGATAAAAGCACAGAGAGAGTAACATTCTAATTCTAATGTCAGGAAGTGTTTATGCTATATGCTTTGAGAAGGGGCTGTCTATCATATGTGACAGTACTGGATTTTTTTGTATTTGTTTTGAGCCCATTTTTAGGACACAAGGTATTTATGAATATAGGTTTTTACTGAGGCGGGTTGGATGCTACAGAGGGACTTGGCTATGAATCCCGCATGGAGTAATTCACAGTCTTTTTATGATAGTAGCCGTGGTTTATGTTCTGAAAATCAGAAGGGTAAATGCAAAACGGGGGGTTCCAACATTGAGTCCTGTGGGATACCCCTACTCACCTTAATATTCTCTGGTGAGGTATCTGCCACCTACTCTGTGGGGGTTCTTTCTTTTAGCCAATTTGCTATCCATCTTATTACACAAGATTTACTTTTAGTAAGTTAAACTTAGTATGAGGGATGGTGTCAAATGCTTTGGCCAAGTCAGGGTATGCTTTGTCAACAACCTGTGTTACCCTCTTCAAGACATTAACAAAACTGATTAGACAGAATCTCCCCTTGACAAAGCCAGACTACTGTGGATATAGTCATTTTGGTATCATACTTTATCAGGTTGGTTGTATGATACATGGCTTTGCAAGTGAGACTTGTCAGGCTGATGGGCCTGTGATTTCTAGGGTCTCTGGTAGGGCCACCCTTACGGAGTAGCATCACTTATGTTGTGTTCCAGATCTCAGGGACAAAGCTTGTCACTAAATTCGGGTTAAAAAGTTGGAGTGGCTGTGCCAGGGTTTGTTTAGTACTGTTTATTAAACAAATTGGGATATTATCAGGTCCCATGGAGGAATTTTTCTTGGTCTTGGAAAGTATTTTCATATTCTTTAGCAATTATGAGAGGTTTGGGAGATTCAGGGATGTGTTGACTTCTCTGGGTTAAAATTCATATTGAATTTATTTGCTCTTATGTGAAAGAAAAAAAAAAACACCAGCAGCTATCAAAAGTCGGGACTAAATAAAACTTATAATGAAGAGAAAAGAAATCAGTCCGACTACCATGAACCAAAACAGAAATTTTAATAAAGTAACAAAGTTAAAATAGGTAAGCGCTTTCGAGTTATGTTAAAATTTTTCATTAGATTTATCAAAATGTAATGATTATTTAAACACAACTGTCCAATTATCATCCACTTATTCACGTATATTCCTTTCTGTAAGGTGAAACAAACCACCAATTCAAACATCCATGGCAGTGTTGCAGTTCAATACTATTGGCTTGTGCATTTGTTTTCAACGCCTCTTTCATGAATGTGTATGTAAGTAAAGCATGAACTGTGCATCATCTGCTTCTCAATGTACACAGCTTTCTTTAAGGCAAACCATGGATAACCAGTAGAAACATCTATACTGGTGGTGTACCTCGATATTATTGGCAAATACATATGGTTTCAGTGCCCTGTGTTTATGAATGTAAAATTATAAATATGAGTAAAACACAATTGTATCCACAACAAATGTATGGATAATTCACATCCAATCAAATATAATGGATGCAATCACTGACAGGAAAATGAGGCCAATCATTATCAATAAAACATAGCGCATCTCAAAACTCAATCTTTGATGATGGTAACATTATACCCCTTAACTTTAGAGGCAAATTGAAATCAACCAATAGAGATCCACTATGATGGTATACCTAACTGAACTGATTTCGTTTGTCTTCATTGTACATTTTATTCAGTCCAGACTTTTGATAGCTGTTTTTTTTTTTCTTTCGCTAGTTGGCATATGCATTACAACAAAGCTACGCATGGCAGGAGGTGGTGGGGTTGAGATGGATTATGTCCTGGTTCACCAGAAATCTACAGGAATCATGGATGGATGAGGAGCTTGGCCCTCATGGGGGTTAACCTGTTGCAATTAAAATTTTTGGATACCGACACACATTTGACTGAAGACACTCTGGATATGGAAACCTTTTCTCTGGCATTTAAAGAGCTAGAGAATGGCCTGTATAATTTGAAAAGATTGCAGTGGCAATTGACTCCACCTGGAAGTCTGCATTCATTACAAGATAATACCTAGAGGCCCGAGAGTACTCCAGATGCCAACATATGGAGACTTTTATCCAGTTACTCAAAAGGTTGCAAGCTTTGAATGTTGAACTAAATTTTGATTATATTAAATTACTTCTTTAGTTTTTCAAACCTATGGAAGAAGAGTTGATAAAGTAGAGGGACTACAGAAAGATATGGAACATAGGTATATGGCTGACATGTTCATGAATTGATTGGATAATGTATCCAACAATATATCCATGTATGACTCCTAACTTGAGAAAATTAAAAGCAGGAAATTGATGAGAGATTTTCAGGACTTTAAAAAAAGGCCATATTTTTGTATGGCCACAATCTCTGGCAAAGGAAGAAATGATGGAACACAACAATATTCATGAGAATCAATAGTCAGTGGCATATCCATCTTTGACTGGAACTGCCACTTCTGTAGATGTGGATAAATCAGTCAATTGGATATGTTAAACTTCAATAAAGCTCACACAAGATGAATACATCGCAGAGCAGTCTAGAATTGGGTGCTAGACCTAAAGAACACACTGCAGCAGTATCTGTTTTTCTGCAGTTGCCTGTGAGTTTGAAACAACCTTGGATAAGCCAACCAACATGCTCTCAAAGGAGGGGATGAAAGAGAAGAAACCTATCAACAGAAATGCAATATCTGAGCAAGGAAGGCCTGATGTGAATGCACTGGTGATTAACATATCTAATTTTATATTGAAGAATGAACGCCTTTCAGTGCTGAGTCAAGGTCCGTCTTTTGTTCCTGCAGTACCATCTAAACCAAACAATGTCATACTGAATCTCAAGTTGTTTGGGAGAAATATAATGCTGAGAAGTATGTTTGGTAATCAATCAATGCAGTGTGTGAGCATTTAAAAAAAAACAGTACTTTTACACCACAATTAAATTCCACAATTAAGATATTCCTATGGGTTTGTAAAACTGTGATATCCAATGTTCTTGGTGAAACATGTCTTTCCCATTTTTATAACATGAACAAGGATGAAATGAAAGAAGGAGCCATTGTTATGAATACATCACATTACATCAGTAAGATGCTCAATATGTGGGGGATCCTGATACCTATGGGA
This sequence comes from Protopterus annectens, assembly GCF_019279795.1. Lineage (NCBI taxonomy): Eukaryota > Metazoa > Chordata > Ceratodontiformes > Protopteridae > Protopterus > Protopterus annectens. The sequence continues at coordinate 1,146,153,626 of NC_056731.1, forward strand.
AAGTCACCAAGTTAATAACTAACAAATTTATCAGCATATGTGATACCTTATATGACATGTATATGAATGATTCCACAGGGCCTCTATGAATATTTAATTGTGCATAAACCAGTGATTCCCATTATTAATGGCCTTCCACAGGTTCATAAAAATCAAGATGATCTCTCATTCCCCACAGTTGTTACAGGGAGTGGCTGAGCTACAGAACCAGCATCTATACTCATTCAACAAAAGCTGAAGGATATATTACACAATTCTTGACCTCTCTGTATGAATTTATCAGCACTGATGATGGTAGTGTTAACTGCTTCATTTCTGCTTTAGATGTACAGAGCCTGTTTACTGTCATCCCAAATGACTATGTTGTTGACTCTGTAAGGGTTTTTTTGCATGATAAAAGTGAATACAACAATGAGACCATTACGATGTTCATACTCTTTGAGCTGATACTTGAAAATGATGTACTCATGTTCAGTAAAGAGGTATACTGGCAGAAATGGGGTGTAGCTGTGGGCACCCCTTGTGCCAATAGTTATGCCATCCTAGTGTTGGCTAATTGGGAAGAAGAATATATACTAAGCAGTCACTCACTTTCATCTAACATCAAGTTTTAAAAGCACTTTGTGGATGATGTGTTTTTATTATGGGATGTCACCATGGAGCAGCTTAATGAATTCATGCAATATCTTGAAGGGACAACTTTGTTTCTTAGATTTAGTATGAAGGCATCAAAAACAGTGATAGATTTCTTAAATGTTGCTTTACATATGGAAGAGGATGGCACTATGAATACCAATATGTACCAGAGGGATTGCTGGAAAAATAATCTGTTGTGCCATAACAGCATGCACCTTTGTCATGTATATCATAATATTTTGAAGGGCAATTAAGAACATCTCGACTATGTGCACAGGATGAAGATTATAAATGGGCATCTCAACATATTAACTGTGATTTCAAATCAAGAGGCTAAAAAGATAGAGAAATTAATAAATCGCCTATGGAAGTGTTGGATTTAAGAAACACGAAAGGGAAGCCATTCTTTTCTAGCCAAAATAGTCAGGCACAGAGATCTAAGGTGTCTATGGATCAGAGTGTAAAAGTGCTGTTGACATATTCAAATGACATGAAATATGTCTGTGCCATTATCGGAGATATTTGGAAGATCCTCACCACAGATCAAGAGAATTAGAAGCATAGTAGGAGATGAGTCCTTTTTCTGCTTTAAGACTAGTTTAAACCTAAAAAGACGTTTATATCAGGGCCTGTCACAGATCTGAGGACTGGTATACACTCCTGATAGTTTTGTAAAGCATGTAGCTATATACACATTTCTAATGAATTTGTACATCCTATTTTTGGCAAAAAATACAAATTAAACCTGTATGCTGACTGCTGGACTAGGAATGTAGTCTGTCTTGAGATATGCAGACTGTCCTAGTTTCTATGTTGGGAAAACCAACAGAGAACTAAAGGAATGGATTTTACAACAATTAAGAGATATTAGTACTGGTGATATTAAGACTGCTCTGGCGAAACATAATCTTGGCCAATTGAGGACATTTCTTTAACTTTATGGTGCTTCAGGTTTTAACAGAGAATATCATAGGTGGTGACATCGTAAATCAGACTGAAATTGCATAAATGAAATGGATACCCAATATTCAAGCTGACAAGGTACCAGGATTGAATGGGAATGTTCTCCTCAAATCTACCCTAAAGGGATGTAGATTAGTCTGTAGACGATGAAAAGGTGTTTGGCTGTAAAAAAAAAAAAAAATGTTTTCATTACAGTTTCGTCTTGAGTATATCAGTAATATGGAAAGAGTAAGCAGTGAGCTATACACTGTGCTATAGACTGTGACTGGATACTTGCCTCCTCGACATTTACATTAAACTACCTGATTGGCCATGTATTGTTTATTCATTTGTTGTGGATATAGTTCTGTGTTTTTGAAAGGGAGTGTTTCATTTAAATGTATCAGCCAATAGTATTTAGATATACCATCATCGTGGATCTTTGTTGGTTGATTTGGATTTGCCTCTAAAATTAAGGGGTATATGCCATCGTCATCAAATATTGAGTTTTGAGATGCACTATGTTTTATTGGTGACTGGCCTTTTTTTTTTTTTTTACTTTCAGTGGTCACATCCATTATATTTGATTGGATGTGAATTATCCATGCATTTGATACAGATACAATTCCATGTTTTACTCATTTATACTTTTGCATTCATAAAAACAGGGCACTGAAACCATATGCATTAGCCAATAATATCGAGGTACGCCACCAGTGTGGATGTTTCTATTGGTTGTCCATCTGGCTGAATGAAATCAAATAAAAATGAATAAATAAAAAAGAAGATGGTAAGAGAGGCAATAGGAGGAAAGAACTGGAAACTGTATTTGTTGGGTTTAGGAGGGAGAGTGGGAGCCCACAGAGGAAAGTGGGTGTTAGATATGCTAGATATCACTTTCAGCAAAGAAAGACGGAGGGACTTGGTGCCTTGTTAGTTTCTTTTTGATTTCTTGAAAACTGATACAGTATCTAATGGATCTAGGAAGTTTGTTTCATATGTCTCCAGTGTAGTAAGAAAAAAAATCCAAGAGAAACCAGTAATGGTACAACTTTAGGATTCCACAGCTCTTTCCCTGATATTTTCTATAGTCAGGATAAAAAAGGTTAATACAATGATATTTTAGCTGTATTTAAAAAGCATAAGACTAAAAATAAAGATAATTAAAAGATTAATGTACTCAGTGCAGGTCATCTTGTGTGAGTAATTGTATATTCTTAATTTCAAGTGATGAGCACTTCCATCCTTTAAGAAGGCTTCAAGAGGTCTAAGTTCAACCACAAAGCTTCACTGTATGTATATCTTCTTGTAAGCAATGAAAAGATGCACACAAAAGGAAAATGAACACCACGGAAGTGGATTTGGTCAATGACGATACTGGACAAGGGTTGTATTTATATTCAACGTAAAAGAGCGAGTTTGATGAAAATGAAATCCTACTGGGGAAATGGGGGAAAGAGTTGGCCAGAAGTGCTGTGAAGGAGAGGCAGGTAATAGGGTTGTGAGCATAAGTTAGTGACCATAGAAAAAAGCCTCCCTCTGTTTGGCTGAAAGAAGTTCTGCCTAGGTGTAGTGTGATTGGGTGGGTTACAGTAGGCCTTGGAGCTAGTGCACAATTTCCTTGCAGTCTTGAGGATTGCTTGCTTTTATGAAGGTAGTCTTTGAGGTTTATGCACAAAAGAATGTTATTACATTGGGTACATAAGGATGTTTTTTTTACTTGGTGAGCCTGTGGCTGTGAAGAGCAAAATGAATATATTTATTGGCCCCAATAATTAACAAAAACATTGTATAAATAAGTTGAACAAGAACTTCTAGTAACACGTGAAGTACCTGGGTTGTCTAAGGGATAGGGTTATGTAAATCGTCTGGGGCTGCATTGAATGCTGCTGAGATGAATCAAATGCACTTTTGCTTTTAGTAGCTTCTTCAGGTGGTGTCAGGGGAAAGTTTTAAAATGATGTGAAAGCAACCATAACTGTTAGAGCTTACAAAAGCATATAACAAAAGGGATGAAATTGGGGTATAAGCAGATGTGGAGGTTAAGTGTAAAGAAAGTTAAAAGCAAACAAAAAGATGTTGGGTGAGGGGGGAATGAGATAAATGAATAAATGCTAACAGAAAGCTAAGAGGCAGTGCTTGCTGCAACAGCTAAAATACCTACTGAAGTGACTAAAAGAGGTGCTGCCATGTGTGCAATTTTTGTGAACTAAAAGCTTTATTTACACTGTTTGGAATACAGGGAAACTTTTGATGTTTATTTATAGCCCTTGACTGCTTATGTATTATCCAGTGTGACAAAATGCTGCAGGTCTACTGCAGTCAGGGACAACAAAACAAGTATGTAGCATTTTCAGATGAACTCTGAGAACCACTAAAGTTGCTTACCATTGAGTGTGAAGTGTTGGAATGCTGTCCTGATTTCTTAGAAACTGTAACGTAACCTTGTGGTCAGTGGTGTACAAGTATAAATGTCATTGGTCGTAAGAGTACAAGTTATGTTGCTGTAGGTGGCATATCTCACTTTCAGGAAGCCCTGGATTTACATAATTAGAAATAATCTAGATACGGGGTTATGAAGACGTGGCTCATATTTGAAAGCTTTTCATCCAGGATCTGGTGTCTCATACAATTGAGACTGCAACAATGGTAGAATGCATTTTTGAATAGCTCAGACAGCTGAGATCTCAGGGTTAGACTGTTGTCGAGAACCATGCCTGGGCTTTATACCTGTTCAGCTGCCCTTGGCTAACTTTTTCTACACTGCATGCCAAGTGGAGACAATTGTCTTTTCTGCAGTTAATGAATGTGGTCTACTATCAGTAGTATGTTTTCATTCTTCTGATTTAGCCAGCTAGAGGCTTTTTTTTTTTTTTTTTTTTTTTTTTTTTTTTTTTTTTTTTTTTCATTATAGTATGTTCCTTAGATACTTCATGTATATTTATTTTTTTTATTCATGTTACTAAATGATAATTCACTTTGTACTTAATTATGTACTCTGTAAATTGTCCCATTGAAATATAGTATGAGTGGAGCTTTTCTCCTCGGGCCTCTACTGAAAATGGACATATATCCAGCTAGACTAGCCCGGTTAACAAATGTAAAATAAAATAAAAAATAAATAAATACAGGTTTTAGTTCAGGATAGGCATGGGTGCATCAAAATGGGTACCCACTTCCTTAGCACTAAAACTCTGGTGCAGCTGGTTCTCTGCTGCATTATAATGAAAAATGTACATTGATACCTGACAATAACTCCTCATTGCAGTGTGCAGACCACAAATCTAACAAGACAAAAATGCAGCCCATTGATAGCCCCCATATCCGTAATGGGGTCACATCCTAGAACTGTTATCTGAAACCTGCTTTTTAAGGAGTCTATTCACACTATTCCTTCTCAGTCTACAGAGGAAGCATAAATGCTACAAACATCATTGCCTGCCATGTCAGATGCTGCTTAGGTAAAGTAAGGAGGACACACATGGAATGGTTTCTGTATCCTTTGGCCAGGAAAATAATCATTTAAGTTACACGTGACTATTATTGAAGTAGTATACCTCTTTTTGATATCTTCTTCATAATGTCTGTTAGTTTTCAGTTTAATTTCTCCAAGTTTTTTGGGAATTTTAATACCATGACATGAATGGACCCCATTCCTAATTCAGGGTATGATTAAGATCATGACATTAGTAGTGTTTATAATCTTTGGTAGTCAAAAGTGTTCTTTGCAGCACCTGCAATGTGCCCAGCATTGACTCCTGCAATTCATATGGAGTTACATGTATTGGTAACATATCTAAATATGATTGTATATTCTTTTTTATGAGAGCCATTGCTTCTACTTCTATTGGAACTGTCTGGGTATCTTTCTTCCACATTGCTGCTGTTTATACCTACAAATCCTGGTATTTTATGACTTTATCTGTCTGTACATAAGACACTGTAATCACTGAGTGTAGCAATTTCAATAATCAATGCTACATTTCTCTCCATTGATTACTATATTTGGTTTTCGGGCATATATTTTCTGAACTGCTGTTAGTGGTCAATCCCATGTGATGTAAACTTCATCATTCTCTATAATGCTTTGTGACTCATGTTTCCAGTGCTTCTCAGTTGCTTCAATATTTTAATGTTTGCACAATCTCCAATGGAACAGTCTTGCCACATTATTATGCCTTTCAATATGCAGGCCATCTGATATTAGTGTATCATACCTAGCAACAAGATCTGTGACTGTTTTACAGTTTTTTTTACATGATCTGCATGTCTGTTCAATGGATTTTGCAAATCAATGTGTACGTAGTCCACTATCCTGAGCCACTTATATTAACCTTTCATCTTTTGGTTTAAATTCACTTCTTAGCCATCCCTGTATCAAATCCCGATCAATATGTGGTGGTTCCTATAGTTACCACAGTGTTCACGCTTTTTTCATATTTTTTGCCTTCTAGTCTGATCCTTCTTGTATTCTTTATTTTGTTTTTTGACACATTAAGCTGCTGCCTGATTTTTGTCTACTGGTTTGATTTATTTTCCTGCTTGACACCGATATTCTTCTGCTAATCTAAGCAGGGATGGCATCATAGACTTCTCATGTTTTAAAACTTTCACTATGCTTGGATCTGATGTGGTCAGCAGATATGTATGCATTCCCATTATTGCCGATTTTACCTTGTAATTAATTTCGAGGAGGCCCATACCTCCTTCAGAATGAGGGATATATAATCTTGGTATACACTGATGTTTGTATATCATTTAATAAGTGTGAAGCATTTTTCTCGTTTATCTGTCCAACTAATTCAATACTTTTTAGGCCAATAAATCACACCAAAAATTGTAATTTAAAACCAGAACAAATAGGTTTGTAGTCTGGACTGGTTCCTAGATGTCAGGACTGTTTTCAATATTAGTTTTAGTCTTATATACATTTGCTGAGTTTTATACACATTTGTTCATGATTTATTGCCAATCCATCAATTCTCAAATATTAATACACACCTTCCTGCTCAAGTTCGTTTATGTCACACTCCTGTCCCAGATTGATATTTCCTTGATGCTGCAGCTTTCCTGCTTTAAATGTTGCTTTTGCACATTTATCAGGATGTATTGAAATTTTTATATCTGAGAAAGTTTTATCCACTTACAATTGCGATTTCAACTACTCATTTAATGACCTATACAGTTTTAAGTCATCCATAAAAAGAAGATGAGAAGTAGTTACACTTGGATGTTTTTTGGGAGCCAAATTATAACCAAGACCTAATTCTGTTAAGTAGACAGCTTAATGGGTTATGGTCAAGACAAAACAGTAGCAGTGACAAAAAAAATCACCCTGGAATACCCTCCTTTGAATTCATATCCTTGGGATAATAACTTGCCCGTTGTCATGCAAAGTGGTTTGCCATTGTTTCATATTCACTGTAATGTAACTGATCAGTGTACGATGTATCTTGTACATCTGTAAGCACTCCTTTATCCATGAATGTGGGATGCTGTCAAATGCTTTTTTTGTGTGATCTATCCATGCCATACATAAATTCTTCCCTTTTTTACAATTCTCCATTATGATTATCGTGACAGCAAATTCTTGTTCCGTATGACTTTCTTTTACCTCTTTGTTCTATTCCCATGATTGAGTTTTCTTCTCAATAGCTATGAACTCTGTCAGCATCAATTCCAGTATATAACTTGTACATTGTCGTAAGGCAAATTATTGGTCTGTACTTTTTAGGATGGCTTGTAGGTTCACTTTTAAGCAGTATCAATTTCCTGTTAACCAGGCTGGTGTCTTTTCAAGATAATGTATATAATAAGCTCTTACTCAAGGCTAAATCTTCCTGTAAAGATGTTAATACTTTTAATCAGAAGTTAGGTGCTACATCTGGGCCAGGGGTTTTCCAATTAGGGGCTTTTATTGAAGTGAAACTTCCTATGGGACAGTGTAAGAGCTCAGTGATACAGAAATGTCCAACCCGGAATTAATGGACATGCTCCACCTCAAAAAATCCAAATCCACCAAAACCACTAGAGCAAGCGACTTAAACCTTAGCACGGATATAAATAGGACGTGCTGGAGGGATAGATTTATCACTCAGAGACTCCCTATGCTGTGGAATAAAATCCCGGTCCATGTGAGGCAGAGCACCTCGCTGACTCTGTTCAAGAGAAATCTAGACCTGTGGATGGGAGATCGTAGGTTTACCCTGGGAATCATCTCTGTGTCACTGCTGGACAGAGGCACAACAAACTAATGGGCACAGTATTTTTTCATATAAGGGGTGGCGTAAGCCACAAAAATTTGGGCTAGGCTTATAAATGCCTTAGGGCAGATAGCCTAGTATAAACCTATGAACCTATGAACCTAAAACTGAAACGGAAGTACAGAAGTCAAACTCTGCCCACTAAGGGCATAGTTTGACTTTCGTACTCTAGCTTTTCAACCACACAGACACACACACTCTCAGAATGAGCAATCCCCTCTCTGCACCATCTGTTGAAAGGTTGTTGTACTCTACTTTAGCTTTTCAGCCACACACACACAGTTTCAGAACGAGCAGCAGCATATATTGAATGGTTTCTGTATCGCTTGACCATACCGCTCAAACTCTTACCACAAGAAATCTGTACAGAGCCACAAACAACAGGGAAACGAAACAAAAATGGGGACAAATTTAAAGAAATTGCTAGAATGACAGGGTTTTCATTAGCATTAATTTTCCACACACACACACACACACACTGAGAGTGATCAAGTGATACCCTGGCAGCAGCAGCATCAGTTGAAAGGGTTCCTTACCTCTCGACCATGCCTGCCAAACTCTTACCACAAGAAATCTGGACAGAACCACAAAGGACCAAAAATAGGGATGTATTTTAAATAGTGCTCTTATAAACTTAGAAAGTTGCTAAAATAACAGGCTTTCTCTTAGCATGCATTTTCTGAAGCAGAGGGTGTGTGTGTGTGTGTGTCACACAACAGAAAAGAGCTTTGCATAACTCTGGACCTGAAAGCTGAAGAAATCCAAATAAAGCCTAAAATAAAGGGGAAACAAAGGCTCAAAAATAGAAAAAAAAAAATCATTGCTCTTATAAAATTATAAACTTAAGTAAAGTATTTCTATTAGCATGAATTTTCTGAAGAAAATAAAATTCTGAAACTCAAATGTATGCCCATTATTTAGTAACTTCAATTTGTAATGACTGCCAACGAACCAAACATTTTACTACTAAAAAATAAATACCTGGTTATTTTTTTTAAGTGTTATATTTTGGATGTAAAATGCTTCCTCCAACAACATTTACATACAGTACAGCAAATTTGAAACAGTAGGCGGAAGAAATATTTTATATCAAAAATAGGTACTTATGTATTATTGCAACCAGATTTCCAAGTATGTCTTCCCAGGCCAATTTCAGCATGAGCAGTACATTTTCTGGTCCAAATACATTGAAATGTTTATTATAAAACATTTCAAAACAAACATTAAAAGCACAACACTGAAAAGGAATTTCATTAAAATGCTTCAACGGATGTCCGTGGGGACCCACAGCCCAAAATGTCATGCTGTGTACGCATTTGCACATCTCGACAGAAAAAAACCCAGGGCCAGTTTCTAAAACGGGGTGGCTCGGCTCAATGACTTTCACTGAAATATGCGCACTTCCACAATTTGGAAATATTATAGTTCTTCACTTAGAAACTGAACACATTCTGTGAAGAGCAGTGATTACATGCAAAATCCCGGGGACTTGAAAAGTATGACAGGTGTGCCCTAGTTTACTTGTGTGAAAAAAGAAAGTAAGTTCTCACATTGGGGTGGCTTGCTGCAAGGTCTTTCAGTTATATGTGTGCAGTTAAAATCAATGGATGACTTGTAAAAATTATAGTTCTTCACTTAGAAGGTGAACAGAACCACATGTTTTGTATTGGCTTGCATTCGCTGAAGACCAATAATTATATCGCAAATCCCAGAGACTTCAAACGTATGACAGGTGATGACTATTTTACTTTTCTAAAGAAAGCATGTAATTTTTCACATTTACATCTCAACTCATTTTCCAAATCTTGTAATATATGACACATTCCGGCAGGGGAAGGGCTTGGAAATGATCCATTTCTCCTATTCAGAATCTGGTTGCGATAATACACAAGTACCCAAAAATATATAAAAAAATAATATAGTAATAAAAATATGAATAAGTAAAACAACACTTTTACAGAGAGCCCATTCTCTAAGCACGATAATGCCCTCCAGGGTGTGTGTTAATGTCTAACACCCTTCCAGGGGTTGTACAGGCCCTCTGCCACTCATGATAACACTGGGCGAGCATTAATTATACATTAACATGCACAGGCATTATTGCTTGCTTATTGTTTACTCGGTGTTGCATCAAACTTTGTGAGTATGGTGGGCTTTCCTACACACTTCCTTACAGAAGTTTCAATTCTACCATGGGTGGCAACCACGCACATTCTTTTTTTTTGTTTCAATATTGCTGGCCATTAATTCATCCCATTTCATGTCCTGTACATTTGAACTTCTTACTGTTTAATCTTTTACTACTTTTATCCATTCAGCATCTTTGTTATCTTCCACAGGGTCATCATAAATATTTCTCCAAAATGTGTCTATTTCTTCTTTTTTGGTGGTGTTTTTATTCCTTTTGCTTTGCTTCCCAATTCTCTATAAAACCTTTTTGGGTAATCAATGATTTGCTTATTTTTCCTTTGTTTATCTGCATACTGTCCACGTGTTTCTGCCTGTGCTATCTTTAGTTTATTATTTGCAGTAGTGTATGATAGATCCTGGTCTGTTTTGATACTGCATGTTGCTTTTATAACAGCTGTCTTTCTAAGTATTTTTGTTGATCTGGTCCCATGTCTATATTCTAGCAGTGACATTTCTTGCCTTAATTGCTTTATAGTTTTCACTATTCAGTGCTTCAATTATGTCATTTTATTTCTTCCCTTCCTTTCCCTTATTGCTGTGGGGGGTTTTTTTGTGTGTGTGGTAAGCCTTTATATGTCATTAGTTTAGCTGCACAGTACTGTCTTTCAGCTTTTCCTGGTTAGGGGTAGCCACAGCGGAACTCTGGTCCGCTAATGATTGGCAGTAGATTTTTTTTACGTGCTGGCTTGCCGGGCCTAATGCACAACTTTCAACGAAGGAGCGCCCATTCACGCATGTCGACATACAGAAGACGCTCTATTTACTTTTGTTATATCTCTCGAACTTCTGTTAATAGTCTTGCTCACTGTGTTCATCTGTTTTATCAGACTTCTAACATTTTGGGTCTTATTTACTTTCTGTAATCTTTTTCTTTCAGTGATCTTAATATGTCTATCCATCTTTATTAAATCAAGCAACCCCCTCAGATCATTTTGTTCTAATGTGAGGTCACATTCTTTGCTCTACGTTTCCTGTAGATGTTCTACAGAAAGTTCCAGAACATCTTCCTGTGACATATTTTCTTCAGCTGCACCCTGCATCATCCATTGCTCTTTCATATGAGAACTCACTGGCCTTTCACTACACAACACTGTGTGAGAGCTGCCACTGTTTCCTGCTCCTTCATTGCTGTGCAACTGCAACTGAACTTCTTCACTGGTTTCCTACTGAAAATTCCTGAGCATCTTCATGTGACAAGTTGCTTCCTGTTACACCTGTTTCTCCTTAATTTGGGGATTCATTGTTCCATTGTACTGTGATGTTACCCGAGTTGGATTTTCTATACTAAATCCTTCAGTTTGCAGGTCATCTGTAACATTTGTTTCTTTAACTTCATTACTAATCCTCTTTTCTACTTTCACCCTTTTTCTTATTTTCTTTTTTTGTATTGTGAAATTTTCCATATCCATCTGCCGTTGCCTGTATTTCTCCAAATATCTTAGGTGCTGCTTTTCTGTATTGATTAGTTTTTTCTCCATTGCATATATATTGCACCATATTAAATCTCTCTTTCCTATGTCTATATTTCTTCTTCAGATGTCTTCAACTCCACCTGTTTCTCCTTAATTTGGGGACTAATTGTTCCATCATGATGTAACATCACCTGTGTTAGACTTGTTACACTAAATCCTTCACTATGCAGTTATTCTATAACTTCAGCTTCTACTTGTTTAACTTCCACTTTATTGATCTGTTCTACATTCCCCTTTATCATCTGACTTTTTGTATTGTGAAATTTTCCATATCTGAGTGCATTTGCTTGTATTTTTGTTCAAATATCTTTGAAGCTGCTTTTTGTATTGATTAGTTTGGCTTTGTACTTTGCATACATATTGCATGATATCGTATCCCCCCCCCCCCATGTCCATACTTCTTTTTTTTATACCTTTCAAATATCACTATGTTTTGTTCTTTATATTTTTGCACTTCCTCTTTTGCTTCCTTTTCCAGATAGCCAAAACTTTGTCTATGTAATGGTTTTCATGGATCGGTTGTATTAATGGGCACAAATTTGTATTTGAAGCTTTTAACAGTTTTTCTTGGGCAAGTGGGGGTGGTTGGCATAATGGTTGAGGTGTTTACCTTACAATCACAAGCTGCAGGGTTTGATTCTCACCATGGGGTAATTGGCTAGACTTAAAATAGCCCACAAGGGCAGTTAGCCTAGTACGAATCTATGAAGATTTTTTTCCTCTAATTTCTCTCTTAATATATTTGAATATCTTCTGTCTGGAAATTCTGAGATTCTTGCATAATAGTAAAAATACATATTTTTTCATATCCTCAATAGTCCACTCTATTATCTTTATGGCTCTTTTTGGCCTATCAGTTTGTACTTTTTGTGGACTACTACTTCTAAAATGCAGGGGAGGGGGGCACCCCCCCCCACGAGCTTGGATTAACCCCACTGTAGAAATGTTTCGAGGATTGTACATTGTCATTTTTCCAGTCCTGGCACTAGTGCACATAGTAAGATTGGACTTTTTTTTTTTTTTTTTTTTTATTCTGGGACTTGTGCACCCACCTATCATTTTTATTTTTTAACCTACCTCTGTCAGTGATGTATGCTATGTAAAATACAGTCTATATTTCAGTGTCATCTTGGTAAGATTTTGTGAAAACAGGGTCCACCACATGAAGATACTCACCAAGACTTGATGATGTATATTAATTTCTATCAATATTACTCCTTTTTTGCTGATTTTATCATCTCTCAATTCAGACCACCTCTACACATGAATACTATTGAAGTAGTATACCTCTTTTTGATACCTTCTTCATAATGTCTGTAATACATGAGGTATTTGTGATGGCGCTTTAGTTTACCAGACTGTCTAGAAGGGTTGCTTCAATAGAGGTTTGACTTTGGCCTGATTAGAGAGTAATTTTAACAGTGTGATAAAAATTGGGCAACTAAAGTTTTATACTCTAAACTATTTTTATAACCATTTAAATGACCCTGAAATTCTTGGAACCCCAAAAAGGTCAAAGCTGGACTTGGATTTCATAATGATTAGTGTTCCCACTTGCCTCAGTTAAAGTGAGAGTGATTGATCTCTAACCTCACTGCAGCAATCTTATTGGCAAAGAGAAAGAGCCCAAATTCATCACAGATCTCATGAAAAAATGCTTTCTAAAAATGAATATAAACTGGATTTTGTAGTGCACCATACTGAAAGTGATTTATTTATTTGTTATCTTCAGCTTTACAAGAACTCCACCTTTTCAGAACAGTTTGTTGACTGATAAACCTTTTAACAGTTCAACAGTTTAAGCTTGAAATTTAACCTTGGCTTTAAATAAAGTTTTAGTCTGTAGTAGTTAAATTATAAATTGTATAATTATGTGGGAGAAAGGAGCAGCCTTCTTCAAATTCTTCCTTTCCCAGGTCCTGACATACTATGGTGATTTGTAAATAAACTGCACTCTGAATGATTGTAGTTGTTTGTTAGGGGTGTGAGTGTTTACATTTGTGTCTGGGGAGAGCAGAAGCCCATTTTAAACCACTGGGCTTTTGAAAAATAAAAGAATGGTGAATTTAGAAAATACTTGATGTCCTACTCTCTTATAATGTTTCTTATTCATATCTCTGAGCTTCAAGCTGTAAAGATGAATGTATGCAGCAGAAGTTAATATGGCACAAAAATTAAAATGTGAATAACTCAAACCCCATATAATTGCACAAGAAGCCAAAGGTTGCAGTCATGTTGTTTGAAAATAGTGACTGTAGATGCCTTAAAGGTAGCAAAGCAAAATGTGTCGCATTAAAACAGTCCATCTCTGGGCACCTAGATGAGTAGCTTGCACACTGGAGTGACTAAGAATCCTCATAAATGGACATATTTAAAGATGAGTCTTTGTGGTGCCTTTCATCTGTTTTTCTTGAACGTCAATGTCTTCCTCTTTGTTCACCTGGATATTAGTCATACGCATTTTGGTGTTGGATGGACCTCAGAAATCTGAGAAAAGTTGTTTCTGTGTTTAAATACAGGAATAATACTAGGCAAGCGATTGTGAGGACTGTAAGATGCCCAGCTATACACAGCTTTAAGAAGACAAACTTTAAAGTTTTTACCATCCTTGTCAAACACTTAATACTGTCGAGAGACAGGTATGAGATTCAGACTGCTGTATCCAACTGTCTTCAAAGTATTTTTTTCCTGGAGGGACAAAATCATTTTTTGATGAAGTACATGCTAAGAAGGAAATACAAAGGTTTGTCCAACAAAAAGTGAGCTGTGAAACAGAAGGAGATTCTGCTTGTTGTTCTGGTAATAAAAAAAGCCAGAGAGACTGCACCTGTGAAACATTTTCCACTGTTTCAATGGAAAATGTTGGAGAGATGGAAGGGAGCATGACAGTTGACTAGAAGAATCGAGAGTATGTTATGAAGTAGAGACAGGATTTGGGAGATGGAGATTAACAATATTAAAACCAGTAACTTGTGGAATTATAATGCAATAATTATATTTATGAAATATGACAGAAAAGAAATTCTGGAAATATTGGACTTTTTCAGAATTTGTTGGACTTTAGGGGACTCTAAAGTATATGCCCTACTTCATGTCATTAATGTTTGTAAAAATGCTTTGGGGAGAGGAAGAGAGGCAAGAATGTTTAACAGTAAGTAAAGAAATGTTTTTTCTTAATAGTACTGTTTTCATGGTGTATGGTTTTCTTTACATGCTATAAAATAAAGTTTTCGCAGTTATTTTTACGTGTCATGGGGATTGTAAATAAGCACTGTTCTTTTTCCCCCCTCTCTTTCTCCCTTCTCTCTTTCTTCTTGTTCAGTTTTAAGAAATATAGGCACTGCAATGTAAAAAATGCCTGGTTAAAGGGCATGACAAAAGAAAGCTTTAATGTGCTTTTCTTTATTCTTGCATGGGGAAATGACTGGATTAAAGACCTTAGATTGATTTAGTAATATGTTTTAAGAAAAGCAAGTAAATGAAAAAGAATATTGAATATTATGAGTCTTTTTTCTAGCAAATGAATGCATGCTTAGTAGCAGTTCTGTGGCTGGCCATCATGTTTCTATGGAAACAATCTGATCAAGATAAATTGACTGGTTCTTATGTCTCCATGGAGACAATTTGATAATGAGAAATTGGATGTCTGGTTCTCACGTCTCCATGGACACAATCTGATAAAGAAAAATTGGTTGCAGTCTGGTGGGCAGTGATTGACTAGGGGGAGAGAAACTAGCCAGGAGATGGTCTCTGAAAGCATTACAGGGGTTTTCCCAACTGGGAGAGCTATAAAAATGAGACAAAACCAGTTAGCACTTAGTAGAAGCATGGGCTGCGTCATGTGTGAGCATAGATTAACTTTCTTGTGGGTTAATTCAATTCTATGAATAGGGCTGTCAGTTTGGGACATTTGATGTCCTTCTATTCCTATGTTGCAGTATTCATTACATGAGGGATTCCCTACCATAAACTAACCCAACATCCAGCCAGTATATAAAAGCCTTTTACCAATGCTAGATATGAGGGATGTCTGCCATTAAAATGACATCTGCATGTACCAGCCTCAAAACTTTTCTGTTGCCAATCTGAACACCATCTTCTACCATCTGTCTGCTCTCCCAAGTTGTTGATTGCTCTACAAGCATGTTCAGATAAGTGCCCTGTTGGGGGTTTTCATATTTACTTTTATTACTGCTTTCTCTCTGATGTTACATGTCATCCAGGAAAGGTGAGTGCTGTTGTGGATGACAAATTCCACATAAATATAGCCACTACCAGTGTCCTTTTTGTTTAGGCCCTAATCATGACCAGAAGTCTTGCTCTGCATGTCAGTTGTTTGTTCCCAAAATTCTATGTAGCTGCCTTCACTCTCTTATTTTCCTGGAGAATCAAAGACTTAACAGGCTAGCACACAACATTATGGAGGATATGTTGGGCCATTCCGCTGACCCTGCAAAGAAGCTCAGGCCTGAAGCTTTTCCTGCATCTCCCATTCCAGATGTTCCTGTTGAGGCCAGTGAAGGCCCAGAGGCCAATTTGTAATTTGGCTAAGATTCCTCAGGAAGCCATTAGGGAGTCAGCCACTTGCACGTCCTTGGAGGTGTTCCAGACATCCTTTTCAGATGAGCAGGGGGAACCTAGGCTCATTATTTTGGAAGGATGCCAAGGTATTCTTCAGATCTTGGTTAAGAATGAAGTGCCAATGACTGTTTTAGAATGCAGGCCTATATCAGGTACCTCCACCTTCCATAAGTCTGCTGTGCCCCTTAAAAAGAAACAGAAAAACAAACATCTCCCAGCTCCTCAGGAATCTCCGCCTGACTGGCAGGACTTCACACAGGGATTATTTAATGCCTTTATGGTTTTAAAGCCTCCCACTGGTGTTTATATTCCTACCCTGTCTTGTACTTAAGGAGGTTTAAGGAGCAAGTTTTATCTGAGGATATAGATTCCTCAGAAGATGAGTTTTTGGTATACTCTGCCAAAAGTTCTACTCCCCTGGAGTATGCATCACTTGAGGAGTCCAATGGAACTGAGTCTACTGGTGAAGACATCACATTTGGGAAGCCTATTGCTTGTATGAGGGAGTTTTTCAAGTGGGACTGCTCACAGGTTACTGATGTGCAGAGGAGATACTATAATTTACTCCAAGTGGTTTCACCTTCTCCCTCTGCTTGTACCACCAGTTCTAACAGCCTTTCTGGATGTTTTCACTTCTGCTTCTAAAAGTCTGGACTCCCAACCTCTTGCCCCCAAATGACCAGATAAGTTCTATAAAGTTCCAGAGCACTGCAAATTCCTTTATAAATAGCCTGCTGTGGACCTAGGTGTTGTTTCTGTAGCTACTGATAAACCATCCAGACTTTTGCCTTCCACTTCTCTTCTCCATTCAGACAAGGAGAGTAAAACCATGGAAAGGCTAGGGAAAACATTGTGCACTTCAGCTACTCTTGCTTTAGTGAAATTAACTATCAAACCCATATGAATAAGTATGCATTGGCCCATATTTGTCAAGCCTATCAGCCTCTCTCTGATCTTCTGGATTCAGGTGTTAATTCTCAGCATTCCTTTGTTCTGGGGGCATCTTCCCAAGTGGTAAGCCACTCCATTTGATGTAGTTATGCTGCTGAAGCATCTGCCAGATCTGCTGTCTTTGGTTCTGTATTAAGGAGATATTCCTATAGGGATGACTGCAATTAGGGATACAGACAATAGGCAAGAGGGGGCGGGAATATATTGGAGAAACCTGGAAAAGGAACCAAGGTATTGGGAGCAAATATCTAGACAGGGAAAGGTAACAGAACGGGAAAATGCTAAGAACTTATTTGGACTGCAGGTAAAAGATTTCCTTCCATATCAAAGACTGATGTGAGTACAGGCAAAGAGAAATGGGGGGGGTCCTAAAAGAAAGACCACCACTGGTAGAGTTCTTAGTAGAATCTAGAACAGAAGTGGCTTAAGAAAGGAATAATTAGTAGAGCATATAAAATATTGCATAATAGCACTAAGAATAAATCAGAAGAGGTTAGGAAGAATTGGGAAGAGATTGGATAAGCAATTCACAAAGAACCAATGGGAGATATATGTATGTCTCCCAAGTATGCAACCAAATCTAGAAGATTTAGGATCTGTTAAATTATTTATAATGGGAGAGTGACCAGACTCATGATGTACTACTGTATCCATTGTAGTTTATTTTAGAATACAAAATATTGCCAGTTACTCTGAGTTACTTCAATTCTATTATAACATGGCTAGAAAAAAGTATTTGCTTCTCACGCACTGTCATGCTAGGATCAATACACACTTGATCAAGATGGGTCTAAAAAAGAGCAAGCATTGTTGTTGTGACATTTGGCTTTTCCCGGTTAGGGGTCGCCACAGCGGAACTCCGGTCCGCTAATGATTGGCAGTTGATTTTTATGTGCCGAGTTTGCCAACCCTGATGCACAACCTTCAATGAAGGTACACCCATTCATACATGTCTCCACGCAGAAGGCGTTCTAGCTGAGAGTCGAACCGGTCAGCATCTTACTGTGAGAGCAAGCAGTGTACAGCTTGTATATTCTTTTTTGATTGCAGCAGATGTCATTTCCTAGTGGTTTGCATGACTGATTTTTGTTCCATGTCATCTTTACGTCATTTGAAGTGTCTGTATTTTATTTCTTTCAGTTCTGTATCTGAAAACTCACAAAAAAAGTCCATGTTAAAAATATCAAATGTCTCTGTATGTTTCAGTCAGTCATAACAAGATGCCATTTTACAGTATCAGTTTAAGCCTAAGCCCACAACCACATGTCTTCTCAAACAAGCTAAACTAGACATGTTCTTCTTTCCATGAACCAATTCTAAACTGCATATGTTCACAGATAAGCTAAACTAAACATTTTTCATATTTCCTCAGAAATTTCTCTAGCAGATGTCTGACTGAGATAGCTTGTTGCTAAGGCCATCATACTTTCTGTATTTATTTTTAACTTTGCAGTTCAAGTCTTGCATTTCTGCTTTTTAGAAACATTTATTTCAAACCTTGTATCAAGTTAAACCTTGCTTTAGAAGAAAACATTTATTTTGCCTTATAGCGAACATTTCTTATTTCACAATTGCTTTGGGGAAAAATATTTTACTTTATATAATATCTATCAATTCCCCCTTTGCATTTTTCTTTGGCTTAATTAAAATAAAAAATCTACAGGAAAATGTAGTCCTCTGTACTTAATACCCTTGTTACTTGTTTAGCAGTTTTAGTAATGCAACTTTTAACACATCTCCTCTGCTATATCTAAGATAGCTCCATAAGTTGCGTTTGCTAAAACTTCCATCAGCTTTGCAACTTTCCGCAATTCCCATATTGCCTTAGTGGCACCATACCAGGGAAAGATCCCAGCTCCTGAAATAACACAATTTCCTATGTCCAGCTGTTTTAAATCTTCCCCTATTTTAGAAAAACTATCATGAACCTCCCTCTTCTTCTGGTGATTTCTTACCATGTCCTCTGGTATTGTGTGAGTAATTCTCATCATTGGAAGTGTATACCCTATGTAACAGGATACCTGCCAACCTATCGGTAGCCATTTGTAAGCATTCTTCCCACTTTGAAAAAAAAAACCTTCTGCCAGAATTGTAATGTTCTCTTGGTCCATTAAATTAGTTGTGGCATCAGTTTTAAAGAAGTCTTTCATCCCTTCCTTAAAAGAACTATTATGTGTTGACTCCCATACTGTTTTTATTTTATCAACTCCTCCATGATACTCAAGCTTTTCACGTGACCAGAGTTGGTGTAAAGTAATGGAATACTTACAATTACTAATACCAACCCTGACTGTCCCTTTCTTTTGAAAGCAGAGTATCCCTCTTTCTGCTTCCATCAACTGAAAATGTTCTTTTATGGCCGATTGTCTTACGACTCTATTTTTGTAAGACCCTTTAAATATAAATACCCTATCTATAATCTCTACAGGGGCTGCATGTGATGTCATTTTCCCTCTGTAAGGAATATGGCTACAAGCCCAACAATTTGACTTATGTGCCTTTGCAAACAAATTTTGCATGGCCAAAAATGTATTGAAATCTGGTATCCAGTCATGATGTCCCTGTTCTCATGATCTATTATATCTGAGTATCTCTCCCCATTTTTTCTCTAACTTCGTTATTTTCATTTTCTTTTGTATTTACATTTCTTTTTTGGATTGCCTTGTCCTGTCCGTATATTGCTATTATAAACAATATATATAATAGTATGAAAACACATAAAAGTATTAACAAGCACCCCCAAAGCTTGTATCTCCATGTGTGAGGTTTAGTTACCTCCATTTTTTCTGGCTTTCTTCCAAATGGGTATATCAGCATTTAGAAACAAATTTAAACAACTGTTACTTTCCTAAGACTGTTAACAGACTGTTACTTTCCTGACACTGTTTGACTTTTATTAACTTACACTGATCTCTATTAACCAACATGGCGTGCTGCTTTTGCTTGGATATCCCGTTTCCTAGGATTAATCATTTCCTTGTTTACCTTCTATACTCTGTATACTAATGGCCCCATCTGTTCTGTCACCTCATAGGGACCCTGCCAATTACTATCCCATGTTCCCCCTTTCTGTAAGTTTTTATAAGCACCTCATCTCCGCAGTGTAGTTTTATTTCCGTGGGAAGCACTGGCATTCCCTTCCACAGACGATAAGTCTGTTCTCTGGCTATAGTGTCACATACCTCCTGTACATGTTTCAGCCATTTTTGGTGTTCTACTGCTGTCAGTAATGGTTGATTATCCACCATTTCTGGGGCAAAAGGAAGTGTGAGGGGTATTTTCCTCCCTGTCATCACCTCAAAAGGTGAAATTCTTGTTTTATTGTTAGGTGTAGCCTTAATGCCTAAAAAAATGCCTGGGAGATATCTTACCCAATCCTTGCCTTTTTCAACCTTTCTTTGATTGCCCAATTCATCCTTTCAACAATTCCGTTGGATTGTGGATGATATGGAACATGAAACCTGTGCTGAATCCCCAACAACTTGCACAAATGCCACATTATTTGGCTTGTAAACTGGGGTCCATTATCCGATTCTATGACCTGAGGCCATCCCCAGTGAATAAAAATGTTTTTCCATAATGCCTCTGTTGTGGTTTTAGCTGTCATACTCTTGGTGGGAATTACTTCTACCTACTTTGAAAACACATCAACCACCACTAACAGATATCTGTATCCCCCTTTTGCAGCTGGGAGGGGCCCTGCATAGTTTATCTGGATAGCGTGCCATGGCCCATCTGCCACTGGTACTCTATACAATTGAGGCTTCTTTACATTTGCATTAGTTTGTGGACAAACCAAGCATCCCTCTAAAACTGTCTTACACAGCTTATTTAGATGTGGATTCCACATCTTCTGTTTGACTATATTCCATAACTTCTCTGTACCTATGTGGCCCAAAATTTTGTGATTATATTTGACCAACTGTCTAGCTAGATCCCCCAGGATATATGTTATTTTTTCCCATCTGGTATTGGATAGACAAAAATTGCCTGTTTGGCATCCCTTTCCTGTATACACCTGTCCAATTTCCCTTTCTGTTTGTGAAGGGTTGTCAAATCTTGTATTTCTACAGGTGTAGTGTTTTCAACTGACATTACCTTGTCTGTGTTTTCAAAACACTTGTGTTGGTCTAGCCACTCACCCATTTCAGCCGCTTGTTTTGCTTTGGCATCTGTGAAAGCATTTCCTCTAGCCTCTTCTGTGTTACATTTTTGATGTGCTTTGATTCTGGCAATACTAAACTGCCCTTGTAAATCATTCTGGGCAATCAGTACTGGAGCATGTTTTAGGGGTTTGCCAACACTTTCGATGAAGCCCCTTCTGACCCAAACTGCTATGTGTAAGCGTAAATAATTTACCACATAGGCACTGTCATTGTAAATATTGACAAGTTCAAAATGTAGTAAAACATGTTTTACTGCTTCTGTATAGGACTTTAAACATTTGGATATAAATGCAAAAAAAAAAATCTACATAACGCATCATTCCAAGTAGACTCCACAGTGTAGGTCAACCATTGTTCAAATGCCAACATATTGAAAAAAATATTTTTTGTCTTGCAACTGAGGCAGTCTGCAATAAACAAGACTGTTGATAAATATCAACAGGAGAAATAACTGCCATTCCTGCTGATCCCTGTCCAATGTCAATTGGTCTATTTTGTGCCCCTTGTAAATCTTGTTGCGCTTTCTCTAATTTGTCTTGTCAGATTAACCTCTGTAGTTTTTGCCCTTAGTAAATCTTGTTGGGCCCTTTCTGATTCTTGTTTTAAACCATAAATTTCATTCTGTAAAGTCCAAATCCTATGTCGAGTCTCTGCCTCTAGATGGCATTCCTGTCCCTAGGCAAATTATGAAAAGCTGTTAAAACCTTTTTTAAAAGGTTAATAGTACACTTTACTATGTCAGAATTTTCTTCTTGTGCATTTGCAAGATTTTATTTTCATGTAGTCTCTTCCATTCCTGTCAATAATTGTCATACATTTGTACTGTATGAGATTTAGGTAAAGCCTCAAGATGATGAAGAACATTTTCAACAGTTTGCATTATATTTGACAAAGGCAGGACTGCAGAAGGTACATTTAACTGTTTTGAATCTGAGAGACCAGTGACACTAAAATGAAGCATATCCTTTGACATGATAGGATATATCGTATTGTAGGGCTTACATACTAGACTTCTGTGACAAGATAGACATAATTTTGGAAATTTACTTCCACATAAAAAACACAACTGTTGTGTAATTTTTGAACATTATACATTCCAGCTGTATATTTAATGTCTGACAGAGAAGATTCAAACCATGCCTGTAAATAGTAAATAAGACCAGACCTTGTCTGGTGTAGCATGCAAATCTATTTGACCAGAATGTGGGCATTTTAAACTTAAGTCTGTAATAGCATCCATGTTATAACTGTGAAGAATTTACAGTCTTTTTGTAGATAACAAACAGGTGATCAGGCTGAGGTCACTTGGAAGAAACAGTGTCCTTTAACAGAAGAATTAATGGTGGAACTTCGTCAGACAGATGCAACGGCAAACTCAGCTTCCACCTAGGAGAAGCACTAGAAACTGTTGAGCTCACATAGAAGTTATGGTACCAAATGAACAATAACAGCTGGTAACTGATATAAAAGGTCACAGTCAAGCTGCCTCACCACTGTTAAATTATTTATAATGACAGAGTGACCAGATTCACAATGTACTACTGTATCCATTGTAGTTTATTTTAGAATGCAAAATATTGCCAAGCAGTTATACTGAGTTATTTCAATTCTGTTATAACATAGCTAGAAAAAAAGCCTTTGCTTCTCATGAACTGTGTCGTGCCTAGGATCAATGCACACTTTATCAAGACGGCTCTAAAGAAGAGCAAGCAGTGTTCAACTTGTATATTCTTTTTTGATAGCAGCAGATGTTATTTCCTAGTGTCCTTGTGGTTTGCATGACTTATTCTTGTTCCATATAATCTTTTTGTAAGTTGAAATGTCTGTATTTTATTTCTTTCATGTCTGCATCTGAAGACTCACAAAAAAGTCCCTGTTAAAAATATCAAATGTCTCTTTGCATGTTTCAGTCATAACAGGTTGCCATTTTACTTTATCAGTTTAAGCCTAAGCCCACAACCACGTCTTCACAAACAAGCTAAACTGGACATGTTCTTCTTTCCATTAACCAATTCTAAACCACATATATTCACAGATAAGCTAAACTAAGCATATTTATTTCCTCAGAAATTTCTCTACCAGAAATCTGACTGAGATAGCTTGTTGCTAAGGGCACCATACTTTTCGTATTTATTTTTAACTTTGCAGTTCAAGTCTTGCATTTCTGCTTTTTAGAAAGAAATATTTATTTCAAACCTTGTATCAAGTTAAACCTTACTTTAGAAGAAAATATTTCATCTGAAGTAGGTAACTTCATTTGTCTGCAACCTGTGGGTATTCGGATCCGAGCCAGCAACATTTTATCAAGCATCTGCTCCAAGCTCCTCCCATTACCCATAATCCCTCACCTCTCCTACCTTCCCTCGGATCTCATTTGCTGCTTCATGCCTATGCATCATGATCTCTATAGCTCCAAGTTGGGTATAGTAAGTGGAACTTTTGATACTTAAGTTAGTGTGTGAGTAGTTGTTTGTGATAGCTACTTCCTCCCCTTCGTTTTGTCAGTTTGTTTAAAAAAAAAAAAAAAAAGTTTGTGTTTCTTTCTTGAAATAGAGTAAGCCTAGCCAACCCCTGAGTGTGTGTGTGTCTAGTTTAGCATTTGGCTCAGTGGAGTGTGTTATGGCTGACCAGCCTAAACTAATGTTCAAGAAATGCACAGAGTGTGGCCACAAGCTTTCACCAGCTGATGGCCACACTCTGTGTGTTATTTGCCTTGGTGTTCCTCATCTTAGTTTGCCGTGTGCAGGGTTCAATCCCAGAGCCCTTAAAGAGAGGAAGGCGAAACTGGTAGCCAAGGGCCTGCTACCAGTTTCTGCCTTAGAGACGACGACCTCGACATCGGCTCCTATAGCCAATCAACCCCCCCCCCCTCTGGCTGGGACTCAACCTCCCTCTAAGCCTGCTGAGACTGGGATAAACGCTACAGTCGAGGACAAAAAAGAGAGAGAGAAAAGGATAGAGAGGCACTGCAAGCAATCTCCTGAGTGGGAGCCTTTTCCCAGTCCACCTGTGAAAGTTGTTAAGACCACTTCTCCTCGGCTCCATTCCCCAAAGTTCTCCCCGGAGCTGATGGAGCCCTTGGGTTGGAGACCTTTGAGGTCATCTCACAGGGACAGATCCGAGTCGGTCTCTGACCTAGTATTTGCTAGCACAGCAAAATTCATGTTTATGCCTTTTGGAAATATACTGAGAAGCAGGTGATTATCTGCTAGGTCAGGAAATTAATGAATAGAACAATACTGTTTGCCATAATGTTATTGAACTTGAACAATCAGCTCTGTTCATGTTATGAGAACATGCACAGCTGCAGAAAAGATAGATACAGTTGAACAAAGACTGCTTGAAGAAATGAACTATAATCTGTACTTGCTTTGTGCTTGAATTAGCCATAGTACCTTGAATGGTAACATTGCATAGTGAGAAGTTGGATCTGACCGGTGGTCATCAAGGCCACTTTGTTTTTCTTAGGAAGTTTTTTCAGTGTTAGCGGAAAATCATGAGCAAACAGCTGCTATGAAATATTGTAAGAAAACAAGTAGATTACAATCATTACTTGAATATGCAAGACATGCCAAAAGGCATTTTAATAACAAAAAGAAAAAAAAAAAAAGTATTTGCTGTAAAAGATGGAGCAAAAGTTTTTGTAGTACAGTCAGGAAAAAAGGGCAAAAAAAAATGCCCAGGAAAACAAACTATCTGATAAATGATCAGAGGAGTTTGAAAAAAAAAAAAGAAAAGGGGTAAATGTTTTAAGTGCGGAAAAAAGGGACATTTAGCAAGGGATTGCAAGCAAAACAAGAAGGTAGCCATGGAAGATAAGGAGGGTGAGGACTGACTATATGATAGCCAAGAATCACTAGAAAGGAATAACCAAAAAAAGACAAATTCAAATGTGATAAAAGGAGTAGAGGATGTCATAAAAAAATAGAGGAAGTGCATGAAATCACAAATAGTGAAGAAAGTAAAATTTTAGACTTAGCATTATTGAGCCTAGAGCTCTACTTAGCAGACATGAAACCGGAAGTTACACTTCTGGTAGAGGGGAAGGAAGTTAAATTTCTGTGTGACTCGGGGGCATCACAAACCCTGATACATCCTTCCAAACTACCAAAAAATTCAGAATCGTTTTGATTACATATTAGTAAAAGCAGCTAATGGACAGCTGTATCGGGAGCCACTCTCCCATAACATAGCAATAACTGACCCTGTTTCAGGGATGACCCAAAAAAGCAAAATTGTTGTTTCTGTAAAATGCCCAGTAAACCTTTTGGGCAGAAACCTTATGCAGATATTTGGCATAGCAGTAGTTCCAACTATGCAGGGTATGGAAGCACAGCGACAAATGGATACTTTTGTAGTGCGACCGGAGGGTGAAACATTTTATTGGTACAGCCAGGATTTGGTCACGACTGGTCCAGGGGCAGTAGCCAAAGAGCTGATGAATGTAGCCATCAGTAAGTCCCCCTCCCTTGACACTGATAAACAGCATTTGTTGCACTGTACTCTGTATTACTGTAGCACACCAGGACCTGATAAGAAATATGAGCAAGAACTGTTTAAAAAACGTGCAAACAGATTAGTATTATGTAATCTGTACTGGGACACAGAAGGGAACAGTGTAGTTAGCTGTTCATTGCCCCAGGAATTCTTTGCACTTTATAAATCTAATCGATTACCACGTTAGTTTAACTAAGGACACGAATGTAAAATGGGCAGGCTTAGGAAAAAAAGTCACAAAGTGAAAAAAACAGACAGAGTTAGCTGTCAGAACAGGGAGTACAAAAGCAAAAGTTAAATTGGATAACACAGACACACCCAGCTGTACACTTGCAGTCAAGCAAGGACAGCTGAGTAGCACTCTTACTAGAAGAAGAAGAAAATGCCTTATGAGGTATACCAGAAACTCTCTGGTCAACAGAAAAATCAGATGTAGGACTTATTCGTACAGCAGGACCAGTTACTATCACGCCAAAATCAGCATTCAGACTACAAAAGAAACAGTATCCCTTAAGAAAAGATGCAAAAGTAGGAATCAAACCTATAATAGCAGCTTTACTTAAAAAAGGAGTACTGATAGAATCTCCCGATTCACCATGTAACACACCCTTATTTCCAGTCAAAAAAGCAAACAGAAAATGGCGTATGGTCCAAGATTTACAAGCTGTAAATGACGCAGTAATACCTAGAGCACCTATGGTGCCAGATCCACACACCCTGTTGAATGATTTAAAGCCTCAACAGAAGTATTTTTCTGTGATAAATATTAGCAATGCGTTCTTTTCAATACCGATACACCCTGACAGCCAACATTGGTTTGCATTTACATTTCAGAAAAAAAGGTACACATATACGAGACTACCACAGGGGTATTGTGAAAGCCCAACAATATTCGCACAAAAAATGGCAAGTAACTGGGCGGGATTTATCCCACCGAGAGGCAGACAGATTTTACTTTATGTAAATGACATCCTGCTGGCAGCCCCCACCCAGCAAGAATGCAGAGAAGATACCATAGCATTACTACAATTTCTAGCCACTCAAGGACATAAAGTAAACAAAAACAAACTGCAACTTTGGAAAAAGCAGGTTAAATACCTGGGATATGTGATATCCAAAAAAGGAAGAATATTAAATAAATAAAAAAAATAGCAATTTTACAAGCACCCAAACCAACTACCAAGAAGGAAATAATGTCCTTCCTGGGTACAACTAATTTCTGTCAGAGTTGGATTCCGAACTATGCTTTGGAATCTGCTCCACTGACTGACTTGATATACAAGAAGCCTATGGCACAAGATTTATTACAATGGACACCAGAAGCAAAATCAGCTTTCTGTAAATTAAAGCAATTGATAGCGTCCTCATTAGTTTTAGGATTACCAAACTATCATAAACGTTTTTTCCAAACCATAGATTGTAAGCAAGGTTATATGACATCAGTGTTAACACAGCAACATGGGGACAAGCAACGCCCCATAGCTTACTATTCATCACAGCTGGACCCAGTGGCACAATCCCTGCCCCACTGTGTACAAGCAGTAGTCGCAGCTGCAATGGCAGTACAGGCTTCGGCCTCAGTAGTGTTGTTCTACCCTCTCACATTGAGAGTGCCTCATGCAGTCGCAATTATTTTACTGCAAGAAAAAGTAGCATATCTTTCTCCTGCTAGACATCTTTCCTGTATGACTATACTGTTGAGCCAACCTGATATGACAAATAAATGGTGTACAACTTTAAATCTGTCTACCTTGCTCCCAACCCCTGCAGACGGCACATCACACAGCTGCCTGCAGGAGATTGAGCAAAAGACACTACCTAAAAAAGATCTTACAGATGTTCCCTTGAAGGATGCAGAGGTGACATATTATGTGGATGGCTCATGCAAAAGGGGTCCCACAGGACAAAATATGTTGAATGGCATACTATCGAAGTTCAACTTACAAAAATGAACAAGGTTTAAAAAAATGTGTAACCTGATTTGGAAAAGATATAGGTGGCTAAGACCCTACTGTGCATTATCTTCCAGAACTTTCCCCATAGTTCCTTCTCTGCTTTCTCACTGAACTGTTCCTGTTTTTCCTCTCCCATACCTACTCTTGTTTCTTTTAGTTGTCCTGTATTTAGAAGATGTGGTGGAAACCCTAAAATGAAGACTCTTGAGCATTTCTGCTTAATATTTAGCATTTTTTTTACCTAGTGCCCTGCTAGTGCCTGTTATAGTTCATGGTACATTTTTGAATCATTTTTTTAAGCCCATTTCTGCCTCTTTGTCCATCTCCTTTCCTAGAGGTTCTTTGGCCTGTCAGATGGTATTTGTTTCCTTTTTTTTCCTACACTGTTTTATTTTTTTCTCATCCTATCTCCCACTTTTTATTGTTTTACATATTACTTTTCTTTTACTTCCTTAAGGCAGATCTGTTGTATCCTATCCCTCATACAGGATTTCATTTTATTCCATACTCTATGATGTATCATTGTTCTTTCAGCATCATAATTTCCTGGCAATGTTTCATTTTATTTTGCACTGTATTTTGCCTTATTCTTAGTGGCTCTACAGTGTGAACAATAGTTGGGACAGAGGGCATCCGTGTCTTGCCCTCTAGACCAAGAGCTGTCCACATCTGTGTTAGACTTATTACTTGATGATGCAATGTAGTCATCAGAAGAACATCTGTCATTTCTTTCTTCATCCTTACCCTTGATGAGGGCACTTTGGAGTTTATTGCTGCAGGAGTAATGTAGCTCATGACTATAGTTGTTTTCTGCTTTGAGAGGTACACACAAAACAGAACTGCCTTCTAAATGTACTCTTAATTCTTAACTCAACCTTTTTTAAGATGGCATAATGAACCAAAAGAAACACAGTATTATATAGTACAAATTGATGACATTACAAGTGACATATTAATTTGATAGGTTCCCTTTTTCAGCACAGAAGTAACCATATGGTAATGGGAATGAAAGAAATTGATGAGAAACATTTTTGAGACCACTTTTATTGAATAATGACACTTTCTTAAATACACATATCTTGTAGTACTAATGCAGTGGTGAACTTTTTCTTGTACACTGGGCTGCTAATTTTACAAAATAAAGTTGATATTAACTATTTTAATATCCTGTAGTTGCAGCCCATGTTTACAACATTGTATAACACATTTTAACATTTTCCTCTTAACATCTCTACCTTGTTAAATATTTTTATTTTCTCTCATATTCCAGTATAAATATTTTCTCTGCAGTATAAACATGCTTTATACTATGACTGCCTTATTATTGGTTATCATCTGCTACAAAGTTTTATACTTTTCCATTGCCCTTTTACATTGCTAAGGGGTGCGTGTGATCCTTTTATTTCTTGTTCTCAAAACCACTTGTTATTTTCCTTTTATCTCCTTGATGAAATCTCCCCTTGTCCTTAAGAATGCATCTTTGGATATGTTTCCTTCCCTTTTCTGTCTCATCTTTACCTTATTTAAAGTTATCTCCATTAAGTCTTACTTGACACTTAAATACAACTTTTCATTTTCTTTAGCTACATTGTCTATGTTGTTACTCCCCTACCTTCTTCTTCCAAAGTTCCCACTTTCACTGGGGACTTCCAAGACAGTTGCACACTGATCAACAGCTTAATTTCAGTTCTCCCAGTGTGAAAAAAGAAGCTGATATTATCACTTGGTCTTATTTCTCATTTTGAGTAAAATTCAGTTGCTGGCTAGCATGTACACTCTCTGGATGTCAGCAATGAAGAGGTTTAGAGAACCTGAAAAAATATCCTACAGCTGTTGAGCAAAAAGCAGCTAAAGCTTCAGCTTTGGTACAAGAGATGGGTTCCATAATTTAGAAGAAAAAAATCAAACATACTCAGAAGTGATTATAATAGATGAAACACTGAAGGAGTATATCAATTCAAATAACAAAAGGCTAGGAGCAATAGAATAAGCTTTAACTATCTATTCAGAGGAACTGATGACACTGCAAAAAAATCATAGGATGAAATGAAAAAAAAGGCTGGGCTGAGTATGAGACTTCTCGAAAAGAGCTGTTTCAAAAATGCTGGAATTAGAAGACAGAGCATGCAGAGAAAAATCTGAGACTTTCAGCTGTATCAGAGAAACTGGAAGGAACAGGCTGCATTAAATTTCTGAAAGCATAAATAATTGACTGGGCTGGGATTTCAAGGCAGGATTTCTTAACTGAAAAGTGACATTGAGTGCATGCTCCAAGCCTGGCCATGAGACAGCAGTCAAGACCTATATTAGTAAAGATGCAATCATATCAGCAGAAAGAGTTGATTCTGACAAATCTGTGGCAGAAGGGAAAAGTCTTAAAGATTGGAGAGAGAGGAGTGCTTGTAGAAAATAATTATTCACTGTACATCAGGCAGAAAAGAAGCACATTTATCCCAGCAATCCGAGAATGTTGAGAAGATAGTGTGAGATTCAAATTGCTCTATCAGTCTGTCTTCAGAACATTTTATCTGGAGGTTCAAAGACATTTTTTGATGCAGAACAGTCTAAGAAGAAAATAAAGTTTATCCAACAAAAAGTGAGCCATCAAACAGAAGGAGGTTCTGCTTCTCATTCTTCTGACAATTAAGCTGATAGTGAAATCTTTTCCAATGTTTGAAATAAAATGTTTGAGAGAAGAAAAAAGCACAGGAGTTGACTAGAAGAATCAGGAGTACATTAGACTTGAATCAGAGTCTGCTGTTGTTAAATAGAGATGAACAGGTAGAAGCCCCCCAAAAAACTGAAATCAGTGCATAAATGGAAGACTATGAAGCATCAATCAAATCTGTGAAATGTGGCTTTGAAAGAAAAACTGAGACTGAACTTCTGATGACTTTGTTAAACTTGTGCATGGACTGGACTGTGAAGCATATACCCCACTTTGTCATTAATGTTTAGAAGGACACTAAAAGGGGAAAACAGATTTGTAAGGAAAACATTTTTGCTCTTATTAGTATTTGTATGAACATTTCATGAAATAAACTGCATGCTATATACAGTAAAACAGTTTTGTGTACTGTGTAGTCATGTGTTTTAAATATTGGGGGAGTCTCTTCAGTAACTTTTGCATGTGTTAAAGACATTAAAGTAAACAAGTACTTTTTTAGTTGTAAGAAATGTAGGCTTTACAGTATAACAAGAGAAGAAGGGCTGGGCAAAGTAAGTTTAATGTTAATGTGCTGTGATCTTCAGCAGATTGTATTATATGTACAATTAAGGTATTTTCTCTTATTTTTACAAAGATAACTATCTAGAATAATGTCCTTGGCTTAAGCTACACAAAAGTGTCTTTAGTAAGCAGGTAGGCTTGAAAAATGACAGTTTTTTTACATCTGCAAAGATATCGACCTTTTCTCATTAGCAAATGTTCAGTGGGAGTTATGAAGTCTGCAGCTGAAGGCAGCTGTACATTCTGTTTTGATTGAAATGTACAAAGCTTCACTGCTTACTACTTTTACATGAATATGAGCTGTCTGCATGTGCAAGCAATTAATCTGGAAAGGTTTGAGCATTCTTTGTTGAGGGAAATGTAACATTTAAGGGTGCAATGCCAAGTAGTTCAGTGAAAATAAAGTTTAAAAATAAAGGAAGTTAATAAGTGATAGCAGCCTCTCTAGCAACCTTGATACTTTTTAAATATCTTTATTAAATTATCTCTTGAGACAGTGGCAAACACACATTAACAAAAAAATGGAAACAATCCATATTACCATTTTTTCATTTCCATACTTTATATGCCACATATCTTTCCTTGTAAATATCAGTTCAACATTACATACATTGTTGAATTTTTCCCTTCCCTTAAACCTCACTCCTCCTCTTGAACAATACTCTGCATGCATTGTTCCCACAATTTCCATTTATTTCTAAGTAATTTGTTCCTTCCCTGTTCTAAACATACCTCTTCCAGTTCTTTTCTCTCTCTTTTATAATATTCAGTACTTTAAATACAGTTGGTTTAGACTTTGATTTCCATTTTCTAGTAATTGCTTTTTTGGCAGACAACAGAGTTAAACTTAAGGCCTTACTATGTTCTGAGAATGCGTTTATTTATTTTTAGGTTTCTTTCATTAAAACAACAATTATCTTGAAAAATGTGACATATGTTCAAATGTAGATGATAAGAAACAACTGTATAAAGGATCAGCCTGACTAACATTAGTGCATACATGTGACACAATAGTTGGAAAACATATTCAAAACAGGTTGCATGTATAATAGGAGGGAACAATAACTTCTTATCTTAATGGCTATGCTATCCATATTATCTTCAAATGTAAATGGCATTACAGGTATAGACAAAAAGTTAAGAGTACTGAAATCAAGAAATGCAGAGTGCAAATAGTGCTGCAGCAGACATATTTGAAAAGAATGAGGATGCAAATTTGATAAGGAAATAATTTCATGATGGATATTTATCAGACTATCAGGGACAAAGGGAAAATGGAGTAATTATATTAATTGCTAGAGCAGTTCCAATAGTGATAGAAGACAAAAAAAAGATAATGGTAGTAAGGAGCCATTGACAAAGGTATAAGCATTATGCTGGCATGTATTTATATTCCAACAAAAAATGCTATTACAGAGCTTTTGAAAATTTTGTGAGAAATGATCTGCTGTCACCTGGGAATATTACTTATAAGTGGGTACTAGACATTCATTTCCAACAGTGATTATGTATCTAGGGACCTAGAAAGGAAAATATAACAAAAGAGGGTGGACTTCTGAAGAAATTTATGAAATATTTGGTATAGAAGATGTGAATTCAGTAGTATGAACTCTGAGAGAATTTACATATTATTTCCCAAGGAACGACATTTGGGCTATACTAGATGGAATTTGTATTTCACAGGAACATGTGCATTTAATTGAAAGCTTCAACACAGGATTTGCTCAAGTTATTTGTGGTATATGAGTAGTTGTGTAAGCATTACCTAGCAAGCATTCTGAATTTATCAGCCCTTGTCACTGTTGAGAGTTCTTACTTATTTCCTCCCATATTGGGTCCATTAACTCCTCTCCTCATTTCCCCTCTATATCCTAACCTCATAAAGTTGACTCACTATCCCTTTATTGGTTCAATTGTCAGTCCTTGTCTCTAGCAACATTTTATTAACTGTGGTCTACTTGACTTTCTTCTTGTTATTTCATATAGGCCTCTATACCTCAGAATCTTATCCCTTGCATTTGATCTTTTTATAGAGCGAGTCCCATTCTATTTTTTATTATCTCAATGTCTCATCCCATCCCAGAAGTGAAATTTTCTATTTCCTACCATCCTTTTTGTTATACTGATCTTTATATCAAACTTGGGCTCAGCTAATCCTATAGGCCAAATTTCAAATGACCATGCCCTGTATTCTTTCACTTTCAGGAGCTCTGCCATGTTGTGATATACTAGTCCTAAGTGAGTTGTATTTCTTTCCCTTACCAGTGTCTGTGACCAGCTGTTTGATTTTCCTATCAACTGTCTAACCCCTTGCTCATGTAACATCATGTCCTTCTACTTTGTTTTTGTATTCCATATTCTGGAAATAATGTCAGCCTAAATTGTGTTGAATGGAAGTATTCATTCAAGACTGCCAATACCCCCTTTTCAAATGGTAACATCATCTTCTGCCACAGAACTCTTTGGCACTTACTAGTCCATAAAAATGTTCAACACTTTTTTTCTTTAAACTTTCACAGAAGCTGTTGCTTGGGCCATATATAGGATCTGAGTTACCACAACCATCTTAGTTGTGTGGGTCTGTTTGTCTACATCATCCGGTATACATTTCCATCTGGTTATATTTATTTTGGTATTGGTCTGATTCCAGGTCTCAGTCTGTAAGTTCTTTGAGTCCCTCGTTTCCTTGTCCTTGAGCAGTTCATCTTTGTATGTCCCCAGAGATGTGGAGGGGTTCTGAACTAGTGTAAAACTGGGAGCATAGTGTGTAGCTCTTTTGTCCTAATTTATTTTGTGACCTGACATTTTATCGAATTTCCATCTGGTCAGGTGAAATACATGCAGTTATCTGCAAATAATGCTGTTTTCTCTTCCATTAAATTCCATAACCATCCCCTTACTTCCTCTCAACTTATATTTTGGGCCAATAGCTCTAACACAGTGTGATCAGTATTGAAGACAAATAACTTGCCTGTCTTGTTCCTCTATACTTTCCACTTTTTGTCTCATTCTTGCATTGATTTTAACTTTTGCTGTAGAGTCTCTCTAGATTTCCTTTAGCATTTCTATAAAGTCCTCACAGTGCACTCTGTTAAATGCCTTTTCAGCATCCATTCCCAACATTACTCTTTGTTTGATTTCTTTGCCTTTCATTTAATGTTGAATGTTTGCCTAATCTTCACAAAGCTACACTGGTCTTCATTAATTATTTATAGAAAAATATTTGCATGTCTCCCATTATTGCTACAAACACTTTATATAAATGCTTCAATATTGAAATGGGTGATATTGATGCCAGGTTACGAGAATCTCTGGTCTCTTTCAATATCACTGATTACACCCCTGCACAACAAATCTGGAATCCTTTTCCATCTCAGAACCTCAATAAAAATTTATGCTAGTATAGTAATTTTTCTGCTGTCAATTCCTTCCAAATTTCCTTTGCATCTTCATCCTCTTGGCAACTTTCCCATTACCTGTTTCTTTAGTTAGTTTCCCAAATCATCCTCCGCATTGGTTTCATAAGGTTTATATTGTGCTGATTTGTTATCATTGGCAGTTGTACTCCTAAAATCTGCCTGATTTTATTTCCCAGTCATCTTCTACCCTCTGTTCTCGTGTAAATCACTGTAGTATTCCCTAAATATGTTTCTTATTCCCAATGGATCCTTTTTCATCCGTCCTGTGTTCATATCCAGTACTTCAACTATGCTTCTGTTTACTACCTGCTTTCTTAATCTCACCCATTTTTTGCAGTTTAGGCAAAGTTCTAGACCTTTAATTATATTTTCATTTTCTCTGTTATCAGTTCCCATTCTGCCCTTCACTTTTTTTTCCAAATTCTAACAATTTCTGTTGCTTTACTAAGGGTACTACCTTTATGCAGTAGTTCTCTTATTTTACTCCATTTCTCCCTTTATTGTACTGTCTTCTGAGTCAATTGCATTGGTTGCTGTAACTCCCTTTGTAGTTCCTATTTAAGTCAATCTCAGTTGCTTATTAAATGTAGAAACTTTTCCTTTTCTCCTTCTAGTCTTTCTTTGGCAAGGATTGAATTTCTTGTGTTCCCTTTTTGATCAGCTTACTCTAAACCTCCAATGCCTCTTGCCCTGATCTTGAACCAGTATCCTTATCTCTGCTCTGATGAGTGCATGATCCAAGAGTAGTACATGGTGGGGATATGCACTCATTATACTTGAACAAATATTCGTGTTCACTTTGTAATACAAGTTCTGTCTATACTCACTTTGGTTTTGTACTGTCCTAAAGTATATGTAAACATCTTTTTCTTGTCCTTGATTTAATGTTAAATCCTTCAGCTTTTCCATTAATTTCTCTTCTGCCATTGATCTCATTAACCTAGGCCCTCCACTCGTATCATCCAAAGATGTCCCCAAGTCCACAGCTGTTACTGCTATTCCTTGCTGATGGTCCCATATCCATCACTAGCTCCTTTATTTCTCATTTTTTAACTTTTAGAGGAATGTAAACATTTACCAGGGTTGTTTTTGCCAGCCAATCTCATTTTCCCATTTCATACCTCCCATGATTATCCACCTTATCAGAGTCTATGGCTAGCTAGATCTATTTCCTAATAAAAGTGAACATCCCACTCTTACTTCCCTCTTGGGCACACTGGTAAAATATCCTTCCTTAAATCCCTTTTTAACTCTGTGTTTTGTCATTTTTGGTGCGTTTCTTGCAGCACTATTATATTTCCTTCATTTTGCCATAAATACTGCAGAATTCTTTGTACCTATTTATTCCATTGAGGTGATTTACATTCCACAATATTTTTAACATAAATTTTCATTTAAGCAATTCTATTATATTTCCGATCCATCTCTTCATTTTTCTTTTTTACCTTTCAAAACTTCCTTTTCCTTTTAATGTATTCAATTTTTTGTGTCTTTTAACAACTTTTTTTTCAAACTTTGGCAGCATTACTAACATATTATGCAGTAAATGTAACCTAATCAAATCATTAACTATATACAAAATTACCATTTGCCACTGCTCCCCATAGTCGTCTTATTTGATGCAGAGATAAGTACTCAGTTTGGGAACCCATATTTTCTAATACAAAGTTCAGCAAAAGTGTGCTCCTTCTTTAACTTTTTTGTTCAATTAGTCACTTCTTTGTGTTCCAAAAAAAGTTTGTGTTTATTAATTCTTAGATGCTGTACTTTAATCAGATTTACAGTGAACAGAATTGCCTTACCTCCTTTTGGAGTTCCTGTCATTACATAAATAAATACACAGTTATGTCACTGTTAACAATGGGAGTGCCTTTGTTGAAGGTTGGGTGTCGAGCTGGCACCTCGGCATTTCGTAAAAATCTACTGCCACTCAGCGGACCGGAGTTCCGCTGTGGCGACCCCTTGCCGGGAAAAGCTGAAAGACAACATGTCACTATTAACAAGGTTTCATGTCATGTTCAACAATCAGTTTTTTTCTGTAATTTCTGTCCTTTATATCAGTCTTTAATAACTTGTTACTTACTAGTAAACCAATATAATCCCCCTGCGTCAGTTTCTACCATGGTCAAGCTTTCTCTTACATGCTCAGTGTTCATCATCTCTTTTTTTTCTTCCATTTTCCTGCAGAACACAGAAAATGGTTTCACTGACAGCTCTGCATACTTCATGTTCCTTGCTTGTCCCTTCCTTTGCTGATATTGTGTCACCATTTTCTTGTGCGTCTTCCTAGGCTTATTTCTGTTTATTTCACTTAACACTACCTCTGGGTCTTGGAAAGATTTCACACAAGTGGGAAAGATATTGCTGAGTATATCAAGTGAAGTCTCAAACCCAGACTTCTATATATTTATTGAAAAAATATATTTAGTTTCTGTCTCATGTCCAAGAAGTAATCATTATCTACTAACACACTTTTCTCAAACAACATTAACATTTTGCCCTTCTTCCACAGTTCACTTAAATGTTTCTTCTGTTGATGCATTTGTACCTTTATTAAAATTGGCCTTGGGGAATCACATTGTCAGTCCAACTGATAGAAACACTGATGCGCTATCTAACTTTATTTATTTACATTTGTTGACCTGGATGTAGGTCCCTTTTCAGCAGAGGCCGGGGAGAAAATCTCCACAGTTTAAATAAACAGACAGTAGTTACATTGGATTACATAGCGATTAACAATTTAACATAGCAATTAATTACAAACATATTTACAGATGAAGAACATAGTACATCAGTAGACAACTAGAATCTTTATCTGCGAAGTACATAACAGACATTAACAAATGTTACAATAAGACGTTCCTGCTGTATAAGTACTAGGCTTATGAGCATCTGAGCTTGCTATAATCAAGGTAGTTAGTGGGGTGGAAAGAAAGGTAGTGGTTGGATGGGGTGGGTGATATTAGATATTTCCTCTTTAGAAACACAAGTACATTTACTCAGTAGGTCGATCATGAAACTCTTACAATCCAGCCCTTCCAAACCCTCGGGCACATTCGTAAAATGTAAACTCTTTCTCTC
Source organism: Protopterus annectens (assembly GCF_019279795.1). NCBI lineage: Eukaryota > Metazoa > Chordata > Ceratodontiformes > Protopteridae > Protopterus > Protopterus annectens. The sequence continues at coordinate 1,146,191,008 of NC_056731.1, forward strand.
TCAATCTTCTGTCTCATATAGCTTTTCCTGCATCTCTTCTTGGGTTGTCTCTAAGTCTAATAGTTTCATGGTGTGGTCTCTTCTTATCTTATTAAGTGACTGCATATCATGCGACTGGCAAGACAACACACTTTCCATTTCTTCTAATCTCACGTCCATTTTCTTGATATATTCCAGCAATGAGTTGCTTATTTGCTTAATTTTACTGTATATTTTGCCTACTTTTTCCTGCATCTCTGTGTTCTCGCTCATATTTAGCTCAATGTTCACTTTTGCCTGGTTGCCTCAGGTGGTATTCGCTGCTAGAAACATTAACAATTTTCTGTCTCTTTTTATTACGTTGACTGTTTGTCTTCCTTCCTTTTGTCATTTGTTAAGCTTCAGACAGTAAATATATTCTTGCATGTCTATTGCCCAGACTAAAATTTGCTTTATTTCTTTTTAACACTGCTGTGAGGAGGGAGCACCATTGGTTCAACCATTCAGTTTGGCTCCATATACTGGAATTTCAAGAAACTTTATTCAATACTTAAACATTGCAATGCTATTGTTTGCAGTGCTGGGAAGGAAATTTAGAAATTATGATGCAAAAATTTAGTTACATAAAATGTTATATATCAGTATGCATAGATTAAGTGTTTCTGTTGCAGAATAATAGTTTCATTTTTCTCATGCTTTCATTCTACATGCCACTAATGGCCAACTTTCATTGTTGCAATTTGCAGCTTCTAAAAGAAGATTGCAAAGTTGATGCACATCTTTTAAAATACTGTTAATCCAGATTTCTAAAAACCCTTTAAAATATGTATCTGTGTACCTCATTGAAATGTTTAATAATTCTCTTTTTAAACTTTTCAAAATGTAATATGAACCACATTTATATATCAGTGACTATATTATATTTTCAGTTTTACAGTTTATAAAATGTCTTACCTACAGTAAGAGAGAGTTTTGCATGTGGACTGTGCTAAGCATGCAAATACAAGTTAGCAACATGCAAAAAGACTTCGTGAGGCAGGTTGTAGAAGACATATAAATACCCTATTTAAACATTTAGATGAAAAGGGTTAGGCTGCCCTTTTCTTTCATTGGGATTAACAAGTTGTTTCTTAGTAAGTGAGGAGGTACATCAGCATTCCAGAAAGGAATGTTTATGGATACAGAATTTAGAGAACATGGATTCAGTGAGATAGTTTTATTTATTTATTGACATTTGTTAACAGGGTTGGGCCAGGGGCCCATTTTCAGTGGAGACCCGAGGAGAAAAGCTCCAGTTACAAAACAATTAAGGATTACATAGGTAACAAAAATAGAAAGTAGCAAAACCAAGTTACACTCCAAAACATAGTACACATTTGATTGTAGTCAAACATATTTAGAGTACCCTAAGAAAATAATCACAAAGAAATAAGTAGATGAACTATTTTTTGATATATGTACAAACAAGTTATATACACGTGATCAGATTTATTGCCTAGGCTTCCTAGGAAGGCATATAAAATGATTTGTTCATAAAAAAATTCGTACCTCTGCACTACATGAAGTAGTGCAGGAAGTGCCAAACAATATTTTTGCAGCATTGTGAAAGGTGTCTTGCAGCGGATTTTGCTGTTGGAAAATATTTTTATATCAATACTTTCCTTGCGATCATGCCACTGAGCTTAAAAGTAAACTTTAACTTCAGTGACATCATGCAAGTGAAAGTGTGAAGTGCATCTATAGACTTTAATGGGCGCAGTGCCTCATAGGTTGTAGAGGTGCACCCATTAAAGGCTAAACACCCAGTACTCGCTCTGCATACAGTGAAGTCAGGATGGACCACATTAGATTTATTTGGGCCATGGTTTAATAAATAGTTTACAAAGCTTTTTATTTAAAAAAAATGGCCAAAATAAATACTAATTAGGGCAGTGCATATGCATTGTGGCACTTAACTCACTAGATGCCACAATGCACCCACTATAATAATTATGACCAAATCCTTTAATATTGACAATAAAGTTGTGTATCTGTGCCGCCCTTATTAATGAAATCTGGAGATTGCAAGGAAGGTTACTGGCATGTAGAGTGAATGCATCAGGAAAAAGTACCTCACGCGTAAGTTCATTGTTTTACAATAGAAACACTTGATCTATAACTAAAAACAATTTCAGTGTATTTACAAATAAATTATTTTGTAGCATTGTAAACTGCAGTGTTTTGATGTTTAAGCATTGAGAAATGCTGCTCAGAAAATATTTTCATGCTGTATCCCTCATGGTGCAGTAATCAATCTGCATTGGAAAAGGAAATCAGATGAATGTGTCATTGTAATGTCATTTATCTGTTCTACTTAATGCTGTTCCTTATGGTTCACTATATTGCCTTGAAAAAGTTTAATTTAAATTAGCTGGCATTGGTGAAACTATAACTTAAGAGGAATAAGAGCACTAAAAGTTTTTTGTTTTGTTTTTGCTGCTAGTGCCCCCAGCACACATGGTTTACATTCATTTAACTGAATCACATAACAGTTTTGTAGAAAAAAATTGCTTCTAATAGTCAAATTACGAACAGCCAAGTGGTAGAGATGCCAAATTAAAGTAACCAGGTCTATGTTAGCATTTTTTCATTTTTATTTAAACATTCGCACACAGCCCAAAACCACCAAGTGTGGAAGGGTCTAAACAGATAAACATCTACCTCTTTCTACATTTTTGTAGAGGGGCAAGCACCCCTGGCAAATTATATATACCATCTCCGAGAGGGGCAAGCACCCCTGGCAAATTATATATACCATCTCCGAGATCGCACTGCAGTAAGGAAAAGGGTAAATTTCCAGATCCTCACTGTACAGTGATCTCCAATTCATAAGCTTCAGCAGCAGACTTCATAATATCGACTTCACATGCATGAATGGCAGGCTCTGTTCGTTCACATTAATTCAGTAGTACACGGTATGATATTTCAGTCTAGTAACTGCATTTTGTCAAATAAAATCTGATGTACAGTAGTTCTACAAAATTAATGTAACCCCACCCACTTTGTCCATGTATTAATTTTACTTTTCAGTCTGTCTTTGTTCTTTCTCGCATTTGGCAATTTGTATTTAGTATCCACCAACCAAATTTGTCTGTTGTTAGCCTGAGCCTGGTAAAGCCTTTAGTATGGAGCAGGCAACCTGATTTACTTTAACAATTTGAGTATCTGTTCTAAGCCAAATGTATTCAAAATATTGAATATTATAAAACAGCTAAAATAACTGGAAGAGGGATCTTTAGAAAAGGGAAGGAGCAAACTTCAAATACAAATAAATAACAATGGAAATTATGGGAACAGTATATGCAGAATAATGTTCAGGAGGAGTGAGGTTTAAAAGAAGGCAGGAATTTAGCAGTTTATGTAATGGTGGACTGATGATAGTTACAAAGAAAAGATGTGTGATGTATAATTTATGAAAAAGTGTTAATATGGTTTGTTTTCTTTTCAGTTAATGTATGTTTGCCTATTTTAAGTGATAATTTAATAAAGGTGTTTAAAAAAAATGAGTGCCTGTAATATCTATCTGGTGACAATGGGTGTGAAGATCTGGCTCGCTACATAGGTGACACCTACCTAGACCACTAGGTGTTAAACCAGTAGAGGCCAAGCCTGGACTTTGAGTTAATTATTTGCACTCATAAGCCAAGGAGAACTCAGCATACAGGTACATGCTTCCCTCAAAAGACAGCAATAGCGGAATTTAAGCTACCAAGGGGGAAGGGGATGCTTCCTGGGGGAGAGGGTAGACCATTCTGCAGGACAGCATACTGGTCCACTCCCTACCACCTGACTCTTGCTGGAGAACAGAGGGCAAGTTGGGATTCCTGGGAAGACGTAACTGGGGCATAAGGCTGTTGGCTAGCTTAGGAGTGCTTGGCTCCCATCCCTCTGCAATTAATGCTCCAGCTGGGAGCAGGTATTGGAACCTCTGGCCAAAGTCCTGTGGGGAGCAAAAATAAAAAAAACTGTTTGTCTCCTGACTGAGACAATTCTTTCCCTTATCCTCATTGACTTCCACAGTGCACTTCATGCTATCTTTTTTAACTGAAAGTATTTTTGTATATATAAAATATATGTAACTTTTCATTGTGGTACTCAAGAAACTAAATACATGACACAGTACTGTATATGCAACATACAATGTAGGCAGAAATATGAGTAACATTTACTATTTTAAAATGGAACCAAATTGCTCAAAACAAAAGAATTACAAGTATGCTTAAATGAAACAGCTTTTCAGCAGGGGATGTACATACAATTTTTTTTCAAGAATTCTAATTCATCTTTTTATTTAGTTTGTTGTTCTAGATGTATGTTAACTAGGTAAGCCCACTTGACACAAGTGTCCCTTTTCAGTGGTGACCCAGTACTCTCAAGTGACTTGCTCAGAGTCGGCAAATAGAAGTAGAAAAGTCAAGCCCTGTACCTTGGGTACAATAAGCAGCTTTTTAACATCTCAGAGCTTAAGTCCTGTGCTCTAACTGCCAGACATCTAGCCAGGGGTCTATGTTGTTTTATCGAAGTTTCAAGAATTTGAAACCCATATGGCCAAATCATATAATTGAAGTTTTGAAACTTCAAAAACACTAAATAAAAACAAAAATCCTTTACATTTTTGCAGGGTGCAAGTCCCTCTGCACCCCACACCCCCTGCTACTTAAATATGCCAACTCCAAGATTGCACTACAGTGAGGAAAACAGTAAATCTCCCATTCCACGCTGTATGAAGATCTCAATTCAAAGTGTTCGAAGTTTCGAAAGTTCGATCATATGGTCTTGGCCATTTGGGTTTTGAAACTTCGATAAAACAAGGTAGACCCTTAGCTAGATGTCCAGGTTATATAAACACAGAAATACAAAACCTGAAAAATAAATCGTTCTTCTAGTTAGGATATAGTAGATGTTGAAGAATTGCTTCAGTTTCAGAATACTGTAGTAAATTATACAACACTTTGTTTAGTAGCACGAGATATGTAATTCTTTAACAAAAGATTACCACAGAGAAAGAGACTGCAGGGGTTTAAAATTGGAACATAAGTTCAACAACTTCTGAGTTGTATATTAACAACCACAATATGAAATTAACATTTGTTCCTTAGAACAAGTAGCTTTATAAATCATTAGTACTGAGAAAATGCAAAGCTTAAATAATGGCTAGTGTGATAGTTCTTTGTAAAACTGCAGTCCACTGATTTATGTCTGTTTCAAAATTGTGACTAGTGGTCGCAGCATTTCATCCCATCTGGAATATGTGTTGCTGCTTCCAGGTTTTTTTTTTTTTTTTTTTTTTTGTTAATGACTGTCTCTTCTGTATATTCAGAACACTTGCATTACAGTATCCAGGTCATTGTTGAATGTAGACAGTACTTCTGTTACACCTGCAGTGCCTGCATAAGATACTACAAGTGTGTTATGTAGGTGACAACCACCTTCTAATTTCCAGGATTGTACACCATCACTATTACCTTTCACTAACTATGTCCTCTCGAATCCTGTTAATTGTCTCCTGACTTCTTTGTAACTGCTTTTTATTCTCTCCACACCTCACTAGTAATAGTTCATCTCTATCCCTGCTCTTTTTTGGTTTTAAAAGAGTCGATTATCCAAAATGTCAATTATCCAAACCAGCCTTCCAAAGTTTTTGGGTAGGAAAAATCGAAGTCTGAATATGTAAATATTATATGTATTCGCTTGAGCATGTTTTTTGAGCTTATAGTCAGCTTGTGTGTGAACAATATTCTTTATTATACACTGGAATCACTGAATGGCTGAAAAGTATGTTCTTCTGTGCAGGAAAATAAATAAATAAATAAAATTTTAGAAGTTTTTTTTATCCGATTCAGTTATATGTTTGATTATCTGAACTACCCTAGGTCCCAATTAGTTTGGATAATTGACTCTCTACCATATACATTTGTTAACCTGTTAAGTCTATGGGGGCACTGGGCACAAGTGCTCCTTTTCAGGGGTCACCCAGGAGCATTTCCTCATAGTTATACAGAGATGTGTTTGGCTGCAACATAAATGTTTTGATCCTCGTGTGCTTTTCTACATCCACTAATCCATAACCCTATCCAATGCACCAGTCTCTCAGACATTCATTAAATTTGAATTCCCTGTTGTACTCTTCTTTGCGTCTCTTAACATTTGTCACTGGCACAGTCTCTTGAGAAAACCAATGGGCTGTTTTACCAGAGTTCCCTCTACTCCATTGACATATCACTTATGCTCCATATTATCACAAAGGATTGCTGTCTTTTATCTGATGACTTTTAAAATCACTTGCTTTGCTATGTGTCCAGTGTTAACCCTGCCAAAGATGTGTACCCAAACTAAATTGCTTTTGCGTTCTTGTCTTTTTTTAACAAGAAACAACTTTATTAAATTGTCACTTATGACATAAGCAATCATACCTTTCTATAAATGTAAACAAACTGTATTGACATAATTTCAGTCGTATACATTATACCCGACTTATAATCTTTCCAGTCATTGTTAGTCAAACATTACAAAGCTCATTCAATTCCTGCCTTCCCTTAAACCTCATTCCTCCTCAGAAGCATTATTCTGCATGCATTGTTCCCACAATTCCTATTTTTTCTATGTAATTTACTTCATTTTTCTAAAGATCTTATTTACAGTTGTTTTATCTTTGTTACTATATTTACTAAAGTTGGTTTAGACTTTGCTTTCCATTACCTAGTAATTGCTTTTTTGGCAGCCAGAAGAATTAAACTCAGCCCTATATCAATTCTGTATCACAGCTCAAACATTCCTTGGTTACACCAATATGGTGACCCACTACTTCAGATAGAGTAGTTTGCAGGGAATTTATAAAGTCTGCTTACTCATTACACTCCCAAAAATATATTCCCAATTACCTGCCTTTTCCCCATCACACCTCCAGCAGTTGCAGTCTACTCGTAGAAAAATTATTTGGATTCTGCTTGGGGTAAAAAAAAATACCTATACAACCACTTCCTAGCAAAAATCCTAAATCTTCTAGACTTTGCTGCATATTTGGTAGTCATACATATACCCCCTCCATTTTTTCTTTGTAAATTGCTTATCCAGTCTCTCTTCCCGATTCTTTCTAACCTCCTCTGATTGATTCCTATAGTTGCCTGCAATATTTTATATACCATACTAATTATCCCTTTTTAAACAGCAGCTTCTGTTCTAGATTCTACAAAAATCCTCCACCAGTGCTGGTCTTTCACTTAGGATCTCCCGCTTTCTTTCCCTTTGCCTATACACCATTTATCTCTAGCTTGCAGTCCAAATTAGTTACTGGCTTCTTTCCATTCTATTACCTTTCCCTCCCTAAATATTTGCTCCCTTTGCCAGTTTTCTCCAGTAAATTTCAGCCAACTTGTGCCTGTTGTCTATACCCCTAATTGCAATCATTCCTATCAGGAGAATCTCCTTTCTTCACCCCCGTGTTGGTGTAGTTCTTAGAATACTTTCTGCTACTTTATGAATATAATATTCTGTATGGTTATTGTTGGTTTCCTTAAGAATCTGCATCCTAAATCCCAGTCTCTTTCTGTTTATTGTGCTCCTCCCCTGTTTCATCATCATCTCTTTCCACATCGAATTTTAGCTTGTGCTTGTGCTGTCTATGAGTCTTAACCATGTAGCTCTGAAATACCCCTTCAAATCAGGTAATCCCAAACCACCTTTTTCTATTGGAAGGATTAACTTATCCCACTTGACTCTTGTTCGCTTCCCCTCCCAGATAGAAATCTTTCAACCATACCTCTACACTGTCCAGATTTTTGTCTCATATTTTTGGTCTGTTCCTACTGCGGTGGTGGTGCTGCGGTAGCATTGTCGCCTCACAGCAAGACGTTGTGCCGTTCGATTCTCAGCTAGAGCATCTTTTGTGTGGAGACATGCATGAATGGGCGTACCTTCATTGAAGGTTGTGCGTCAGGGCTGGCAAACTTAGCACGTAAAAAATCTACTGCCAATCATTAGAGGACTGGAGTTCTGCTGTGGCGACCCTTAACCAGGAAAAGCCGAAAGAAACAAGAAACAATTTTTGGTCTGTTCCTCATAACATTTCTGGATTTGGAGCAACTCTCTGCAATGAACTGAGGACCGAAATCACTAAATAATGATATAGATTTGCATTTCAGAAACTGCATCCTAACTCAATTCCTGTTGTTCTAGCAACTTTTTAAGTTTATAAGAACACAATTTAAAATGCGTCCCTATTTTTGGCCTTTGCCCCCCCCCCCCTCTTATTTTAGGCTTTGTCCAGATTTCTTGCACTAACAGATTAAGAGATATGCCTTCAACCCTGTATTAATTTCTATCCACAACTTCTCTTCTGGTTAATAAAAATATGTCTGACCTGTGTATAAAACCAAACGGACTAAAAACATTTTCACTGCTTGTATCTTGTTATCCATAAAACAGAGCTTCCAGTTTCTCATCTTTTGTCTAGTCTCTTCTCCCATATCCTTAGCTCCCATAACATAAAACTTTTTAATCCATACTCCTAAGCACTTCATTTTATCATGTCCCCATAAATATGGGAAGTGCTGAACCAATTTGTGTGAGGGGACATAGTTTATAGCGATTTCCTTTCTTTTATCTTCATTAATTATGTATCCCAAAAAGACTTGAAACTGTCTCAAAATGTCTCTTTCTGGTTTTATCAGGTATAAAGAAATGCCAGTGTTTCTTGATTACCATACCAATTATATCCTTGAATTTATGAGTCCTCCATTTTCTTTACCAATGGTTCTAAATATAATGTAAATAAAGGGGAAAGAAGACAACCTGCCTGGTTCCTCTGCTCAAACAAAATTTAGAGATTACACCCAACTTTAATTTTCACCTCCAGTCTTTCATATATCATCACAATCAACCTCATATATCCATTTCAGCCTATGTAACACCTTATAAGACTTTATTTTATTGAAACCCCTCAAACAAAAAACAAGCACACTCCCCAAAACACCCCTAGAACCTATTAACACAATACTAACACATAGAACTATGCACATCTTCAAATAATGAAGTTTAACCCTCCCAGTAGGAACAAATGTCCCAGACTGACAGCCACACTCACAAGATTGAGTTAACCTATAATGAAGGTTATCCATGCTAAGATGCATGGTACAGCCTGTGCTTCTACTTCCATCAAGTGCTGTCTTTGTCTTATCTTTGTTCCTCTCCCTGATGTAGAAAACACCTTGGATTCTTTCAGAAAACATTATCTTTTAGCAAAGAGAGATAGTCTGTTGTTGTTGCCCTTTATCAGATTGTCTCCATAGAAACCTGAGGACCAGATATACAGCTGACCTTCAACACAAGCCTTCCACATTGCTCTTTGAAAATATATGCGCTAGAGGAAAACTTTTCATTACATTTGCTACCCCTTAAAACTTCCTATTAAATTAAGCCAAGGGCCTAAATCCAGTCATTCCCCTATGCAAAAGTAAGAAAAATTATGTACATTTTTCTGATATGCTGTTTTGTCCAGCTTTTCCTCTGTTTTTATATTGCAGTGCCTACATTTCTTAAAACTGAACTAGAAGAGAACTTCCATAATGGCTGCATATTGAGTAACAGCTTAAGTCTAGCTCTCTCAATGTGAAAAGAGAAACTTAGCAGAAAAAGTCAGTGGACCTAGATTTCTGGGCAAATTTCAGTAACTCACTAGTAATTACACTGCCTGAAGATGATCTTCCAGAAAAACTGTGACATTCTCATGGAGGATGTAGATTATCAGGGTTTGTGTAGGAGATGGACCTTGTTTAACATACAGAAAAGGCAGGAACTTAAAAAATCTTTTGAAGAGTAGACAGCCGGCCAATTATCAACATCCAGGCACTTTTAAATGTGGTTCCTGCCATTGGTGTCATAAAATGAAGATGGGTAATTCTTTTGAAATTAATGCTGTAAAATACAAAATCAAAGGCAAATATAATTGTTCTTACAAAGCACTCGTATATCTGGCTATGTGTAATCTATGCCCTGTGTTTTACATAGGCAAAACAGAGAGGAAATTTAGCCAAAGGATTTACGAGCATATGTATGCTATTAGGAAGAACAATTCAAACAATGCCTTAGCCAGGCATATCAGCATTAATAGTGACCATGATTTTTCTTTCATGGCTATTGATCATATAGTCATGGATGATAAGAGACCATGGGGTCTCTATTTAGAAAGTACAGTTGTGTACACTTACCATAAATGTAGATGTTTGAGTGTATTCACTGTTGCAGTCATTACATTTGGGTAATCTGCTGGCAGGTTGCCCTCAGTCAGCCTGATAAACAACGTTTTGGGTCCTGCGTCGGTTGCTGTCCCTTCTTCCATGACGTCAGGTTGTCAGGGGTATAAAACGTGAAGCCGATGCCATCACATCCATTTTTCTTGCCCCAGATGTCAGGTGCCCCCCAAATGGGGAGCAATATATATATATATATATATATATATATATATATATATATATATATATATATATATATATTATATATATATATATATTATATATATATATATATATATATATATATATATATATATATATATATATATATATATATATTATATATATATATATATATAAATAATTTAAAACACAAAAAATATACCTCCAAACAAAAGCAAATACACCAAAAAGGCTTTTAAGCATAGTAAAAGAAAGTAGAGGTATAGTAAGAGAAAAATTAGGGGGCTGCAGGGTGGGTAACCAGGACTGCAACAGTGAATACACTCGAACATCTACATTTATGGTAAGTGTACACAACTGTGCTATGTTCTTCGTGTTTCACTGTTGCAGTCATTATATTTGGGTAGATTCCCAAAGCTATGGTTGGGAGGATGGATTTATATAGCATTAGGAGAAGCTATAAAGCCCTGCAGGATAGCAGTGACAAAGCCAGCTCTGGATTTAGAGAAGACAGATAAATGGTAATGTTTGGTGAACGTATGAACTGATCTCCAAGTAGCAGCTTCTAGAATGTCTCTGGTATGAACCCCTCTGAGAAAGGCTGCAGAAGTAGATGCAGCCCTGGTGGAATGAGATCTGATCCCCTTGGGGATAGGTTTACCATGGTGCATATAGCAGAAATGAATACAATGGCTTATCCATTTGGAAATAGTCTGCTTTGAAATAGACTTTCCCTCTGCCCCTGCAGCAAGTGCCACCAATAGTTGTTCAGATTTTCTTAGAGATTTTGTCCTGTTTAAGTAAAACCTAAGTTGTCTGTGTACATCCAATGAATGCAGAATCCACTCACCCTTGTTCTGTGGATTGGGAAAGAAAGTTGGCAGATGAATGGTTTGATTAAGAGCTACACTGGATAACACCTTAGGCATGAAAGATGGATTGGTCCTGAGAGACACCCTGCCCGCATGAAAAATAATGAAAGGCTCCACTGCCATAACAGCCTGTAATTCAGAAATCCTTCTGGCTGAAGTGACTGCTAAAAGCAAAGCTGTTTTCCAGGAGAGAAATTTTAGGTCTGCATTAGCAGCTGGCTCAAAAGGAGGCAGAGCGAGTTTTTCCAAAACAAAACTGAGGTCCCATGCAGGGGTTGGCGCTCTCCTGAAAGGTCTTAATTTTTTGGCCCCTCTGAGATACTGCTTTAGCAGAGGATGAGAGAAGAGGGGAGGGAGGTTCTGTGTTGTAATGAGCTGTAATGGCAGGGGCATGGATTTTTATGGAAGAAAAAGATAGGCCCTTGTGAAGCATCTCAGTTATGTATTGCAGAATCTGAGGAATGTTGGGCATTGCTGTGCTTATTCCTTGTGATTGGTTCCAGGCACAGAATCTTTTCCGTTTGTCAGCATAAGATTTTCTAGTACTAGGCCTTCTAGCCTCCAAAATGACATCCATCACAGGTTTGCTGAGGGATGCCAAGGGTGAAATTAGATGATTAGCCATGTTGCAAGATTCAAAGTTTGGAGCTGAGTGTGCAGAATTTGGTAGTTCTGCTGACACAGTAGGTAAGGTGTCTAAGGCAGGTGCCACAGAGGAAGGTGTGACACATTGCACAGGAGTGGGTACCAGTGTTGACGAGGCCAGTCTGGAGCAATCAGAATCAATTTTGGTTTGTCCTGTTTGACTTTTGGTAGAACTTTGGAGAGCAGAGGGGGAAAAACATAGACTGCTAGTTTTTTCCAGCTGAATGATAGAGCATCCACTTTCCAAGCTTTTTTGTGATGAATTCTTGTACAAACTTTGTCCAACTGATAGTTCTGGGGTGAGGCAAAAAGATCTATGTCTGGACTCCCCCATTTGTGTGTCATGTTGAAAATTTGTGGTTCCAGTTTCCATTCCTGTGGGTCCATAAGACTTCTGCTTAGTTCGTCTGCCAGAGTATTTAGCTTTCCTGACAGGAATTGAGCTTATAGTTGTATTTGGTAGGTCAAGGCCATGTTCCACAATGCCATGGCTAGTCTGCAAAGGGGGTAGGAATGTGTACCCTCCTGCTTGTTTATGTACCACATAACTGTGGTGTTGTCTGTTTTTGTCATTAATTGTCCTGGATGAAGGTAGTCTTGAAGGCTGTTAGTGCATTCTGTACAGCTAGCATCTCTTTCTGATTGATATGAAGGTGCATTTGATTTGGGCTGCATTTACCCTGAATGCACTTTCCCGCCAGATGAGCCCCCCAAGCATAGTCTGATGCGTCTGTAGTTAGGATTTGGGTGGCAAGGGGTGGAGTGAATGGAAGTCCCTTGTTTTGGTGGCAGGCCTCTGCCCACCATAGCAACTCAAGTTGCAGGCAAGGCATGATAGGAATCATTGTTTCCAGGCTGTGACAATGTTGACTCCATAAACTTTTTAAGTACCACTGAAGTTTCCTCATTTGCAGTCTTGCTTATGGAATTAGAAGAATGCAGGAGACCATGAACCCCAAGGCTTGCAGAATTTGTCATGCAGATAGCAGGGTTTTTGTGGCCACCTGCTTGAAGTAAGTCACCAATTGAATTTGCTTTTCTGGCGTAAGGTAAGTAATCTGGGAAGTTGTATTCAAGCTTGCACCCAGGAATGTAATTTTTTGAGAGGGTACCAGTTGTGATTCCTTTTCGTTTATGGTGTACCCTAGACAAGTTAGAACCCTTTTTACAAATGCCAGATGCTTTAGAAGAATGTCCTTGTTTTCTGCCTGAATTAGACAATCGTCCAGGTATGGATATATTTGAATATTTCTTTGCCTGCAAAATGCAATTACTGGAGCCAGGCACTTTGTGAAGACCCTGGGCGCAATAGATAAGCCAAAGGGCAGTGCAGGGAACTGGTAATGCAAGTAGTCTGCTTTGAAGCAAAGTTATCTTCTGCAAGATTCCCTGAATGGGATATGCAGATAAGACTCTTTTAAGTCTAGAGTTACCAACCAGGCATCTTTGCCTAGCATAGGTAGTAACTGTTGAAGAGTCAACATCTTGAATTTTGGAATGTCCAGAAATGTGTTTAGAGTGGATAAGTCCAGTATTGGACGCCATGATTTGTCTTTTCTGGGTTCCAGGAAAAGTCTTGAATAGAAATCTTGTCCCTTTTCCTCTTCTGGTACTGGTTGAATAGCCCCCATGCTCATGAGGGACAGTACTTGTTTCTGGGCCTCTGCCCACTGATTTGGGGGCAGGTCCGGACATCTGTTTGGGATTGGCAATGTGTGGAAATGAAATCTGTATCCCTGGGATACTATATTTAAAACCCATTTGTCCTGGGTAATAAGTTGCCGGTTTCGTGCATGAAGTGCCAGATGTCCTTCAAGGATGCATCTGCAGTCCTTACAAATGGGTTGTCCTGGCCTCAGGCAGCCCTTCGGTCGGCCGGATTCCAAAGTCTGGGTCTGGCCTCGGCTGATGTCGCACTTCACCCGACGTCATAGCTGCAGTTCAGCGGCTATAAAGGCATCAGCCGACTCCATTTTCCTCAGTCTTTCTTGCCGCGTGGCGCCCGAAGCAGAAGCTGTTCGCAAGTGCCGGTCAGTCAGAACCAGAGATTGCTACTACCGAAGACTTCTAAAAAGCTAAGTACCCCGTTGGGGACTCTTTCTTGCCTCAGCCGATGTCAGAAAAAGTGAATAACTGTTTAACTTGTGGGAAACAAATACCTCATAAAGATTTCCACTCTTACTGCCTACCTTGTTTAGGCCCAGACCACGACGTAGCAGCTTGTCTAGCCTGTGCTTCCTTCAACCGACGAACACTTAGACGTCGGTCGGAGTTTGCAGAGGAGTTTTTCGGCTCCGCTTTTGCTTATATCATGCCGTCGGAGACTCCGACTTCACAATTAGCTAAAAAGCGTAAGGAAAAGGACCGACACTTTCAGCGGTCCATGGTTTGGCAAACCGCGGTTAAGCCAACCGCGAGTGTCTCGGTTTTGGCCGAAACCGAGTCCGCAGTTCTTCCTTCGGCCGAAAGCATGCCTCCTTCTACCGAGGCCTCTTCCAGCATGGCTGAATCTGCTATGGAAAATCCACCTGCTCTTACAGTTTCTCAGGATTTATCAGATACTATCCCCTTAGATGTATCTACTCCTGCACGTGGAGCTGCTAGGCCCCCTGCATCCATGTCAATTAAGGCTTTTGCCAGGACTAAAGCAGCTAAATCTACAAAGGCCGTGCCTGCTAAAACCCCCTCTCACAGGCCTAGCTCTAGTACTCAAATGCTTAGTCTAGCAGAGGATCTCATTTCTTTGATCAGGGGAACCCAGTCTCACCCTGACAGGACCTCTCACCCACCTCCAGAGAAGAGGCCTAGAGCAGAGCCCCCTGAGCCAGTTTCTTCAGATTACTCCTCTGATGATTCAGAAAATACAAATCCTCCAGAAGGCCCTTATTCTCCATATGAGGACTCTGATGCAGAGGATTCCATACCTTCTGCCTCTCCTCCTGAGGAATTTTCTTTTGGGGAAACCTTGCATGCTATGAGGAAACAATTTCAATGGCAGGGCCAGGATTTTTCAGACTCCAGGAAAAGGCTTAGGACCTTTTTGCATTTACCACAGCATAGGCCTTTAGCTATTCCT
Organism: Protopterus annectens; assembly: GCF_019279795.1. Classification (NCBI taxonomy): domain Eukaryota; kingdom Metazoa; phylum Chordata; order Ceratodontiformes; family Protopteridae; genus Protopterus; species Protopterus annectens. The sequence goes on from NC_056731.1 coordinate 1,146,206,031, forward strand.
CCAGTACTTACAGTTGTGGATGATGCATTTAATGATGCTTGTACTGCCCCTGACTCACTACCTCCGGCCCCTGCTAAGCCCGACAGATACTACAGGGTTCCGGACACACATTATCATTTGTATAAGGCTCCTATTGCAGATCCTGAAACTATTTCACAGGGCCCCAAAGCTGTAGCAGCTGCCTCTGCCAAAACCCTCCCCTCTGAGAGAGAATCTAGGGCATTGGAGAGATGGGGTAAAAAAGTTTATACTTCTGCTACTCTTTCGGCTAGGGCCTTAAACTGTCAATTCCACATGATTCAGTATCAGGAATTTCTGTTAGATCAGCTCACTAAAAACTGTCCTCGCCTGAGCCTTTAGACCGTAAGTCCCTTCAGGATTTGGTGCATAACACTCAGCAGGTCAGTAATCATTCCTTAAAATGCGGCTATGATGCACTGGAGGCTTCCTTTAGATCAGCTATGACTGGTACAGTGATCAGAAGGCATGCATGGTTAAAAGAGCAATCCTTACCAGACCATGTAAAGTCAAAGCTTCTAGATGCTCCCATGGAAAAGCACAGTTTGTTTGGTTCCCCTGCACAGCAAGTGTTGAAGAAGGTGGAAGAAAAAGCTAAATCTGTCCAGACAGTCAAGGATTTCTTACAGGTCCAGCCTCCGAGGTTTAGTAGGAACTGGCCTTCCAAGAATTGGTCCTTTCCAGACACCACCAGAGCACAGAGAAGTAGAAATAGACGCCCTAGAGGCAGAGGTCAATCCAGAGGTGCCTACAGGGGACGTCAGTGGCAGCCTAACAGCCAGAGAACTACTGCCACAGATCCAGCCACTACCACTTCCACAGGACAATCACAGTGACTTGGCTCTGAAACCGCCTACCAGGGAACAACTGGCAGCACCCTTAGGCGGAAAGCTAGCCTTATTTTCAGTAAATTGGCATTACATTACAGGAGACAAATGGATTTTACAGACAATAGACAAAGGCTACAGGTTTCACTTCCATACTCTTCCAAGGAAGAGAGGAATGCCAAACCTACCTCCAAACCAAAGGACAAACGCTCTACAGCAAATAGACCACTTACTAAGGATGAGAAGCTATAGAAAAGGTACCGGCTATGGAACAAGGACAAGGATTTTATTCAAGGCTTTTCCTAGTACCAAGAAAGGAAAACCAATGGAGACCTATCCTCGACCTGTCCGCTCTAAACACATATCTCATTGTTCCAAAATTCAAAATGCTGACCCTACAGCAACTCCTTCCCATGCTGGGCAAGGAGTCTTGGCTGGTGACTCTGGATCTCAAGGAGGCATACCTGCACGTCCCCATACGACCAAATTGCAGAAGATACCTCAGATTTCTTGCAGGATCAGAGCATTATCAATTCTCAGCATTGCCTTTTGGCTTATCTACTGCGCCCAGAGTATTCATGAAATGCCTGGCATCAGTAATTGCTCATTGCAGGCTTCAGGGAATTCAAATTTATCCATACCTGGACGACTGCCTGTTACAAGCAGACAGCAAAGACAAATTAACAAAAGATTTGAAAGGTTATTCACCTGCTGCAAGCCCTGGGATACACAGTCAACACAAAAAAGTCAAGGCTGATACCATCCCAAAGGATAACCTTCTTGGGTGCAGAACTGGACACATCAAACCAGATGGCATTCCTCACAGCAGAAAAACAGAAGCAGCTACCACTCTATTTCATGGCATTAACAACGCAGAACCAGCTTACAGCAAGGAAAATCCTGCAAGCCCTGGGTTACATGGCATCCTGCATAATATTAATTCCACATGCCAGACTACATATGAGGAAGTTGCAATGGTACCTGAGGAATTTATGGTCTCAGCACAAGCACAGCCTAGAAACCCAAATTACAATAATTCCATGCCTGAAGCAAGAATTCCAGTGGTGGGCCCAGGCCTGTCAATTGAACAAAGGACTGCCCTTCCACAGGCCTCACCCAAACCAGACTATCACCACGGACGCCTCAGACCTCGGTTGGGGGGCACACATGGTGGACAAGTGCATACAAGGCTTATGGACTCAAGACCAGATGAACCTACACATAAATCAGAAAGAGATGCTGGCAGTAAAACAGGCAATTCAGACATTCAGACCATTTCTTCAACAGGGTCATTTGCTGATGAGGACGGACAACACCACAGTTATGTGGTATATCAACAAACAGGGAGGCACACATTCATATCCTCTATGCTGGATGGCAATGGACCTCTGGAATGTGGCCCTGAGCCTCAACATTCAGCTCCAGGCCATATTTGTGCCAGGAAAAGAAAATATACTAGCAGACATCTTAAGCAGAACCACCACGGATGCCCACGAATGGATGCTGCATCCAGACATCTTCAAAACCATCACAAGAAAATGGGGACTGCCAGAAATAGACCTGTTCGCATCCCCACACAACCACCAGTTGAAAAAATTCTGCACAAGGACATACCACCCAATTGCTTGGAAGGTGGACTCCCTATCCTTCAGTTGGGAAAACCTGACAGCATATGCATTCCCACCTCTTCCTTTGATGCACAAAGTGCTACTGAAGATCAAAGAAGATCACCCGAGGATCATCTTGATAGCTCCAGACAGGCCGAGGCAACATTGGTACCCGCTACTGAGGAGTATGTCCCGGGAACACGCATGGCCTCTACCCCTACTACCTCTACTGCTAACACAGAACAACTTCAAAATCCTGCATCCAAACTTGAAAACACTACAGCTAGCTGCTTGGAACATTACATAAGGCATAATAACCCAGATTTATCTCAAAGGGTTAAAGACATTATCTTGGAGGCTCGCAGACCCTCAACAAGGAAAACTTATTCAGCAAAATGGAAAAGATATCTCATTTGGAGTGCAACAAAAGGAGTAGATGCCTCATTGGCAAACATAGCTAACATCCTGGAGTACTTAGCAGAGCTTTTCCACAGTGGTCTATCTTACTCCTCCATTAAGATTCATGCATCAGCAATTTCAGCAGAATACAACATGGATCCTCCAGTCTTTTCTCAACCTCTACTCAGGCAGTTTCTCAGAGGAATTAAAAATGTAAAGCCACCAAGGAAACCACCATTGCCTACATGGGACTTGAACTTTGTGTTAGAAAAGTTGACACTCCCCCCTTTTGAACCAGCAGCAATGGCAGAATTACAGTACTTATCTTGGAAAACTGCATTCCTGCTTGCAATCACTTCAGCTAGAAGGGTTTCTGAATTACAGGCATTAATGGCAGTACAGCCCTTCCTTATCTTCCATCAGGATAGAGTGTCCATGAGAACTAATCCTACCTTTATGCCAAAGGTGGTCTCCAGGGTATCATTAAACCAAGCAATACACCTACCAACATTCTTCCCCAACCCGCAGAACAGGGGGGAAAGATTGCTGCATACCTTGGATGTACACAGACAATTGCGCTACTACCTGGACAGAACCAAGAACAATAGAAAAACTGACCAGCTTCTGGTAGCATATGCAACAGGAATGGAAGGAAAAGCAATTTCAAAACAAACAATCTCAAAATGGATAGGAAATTGCATTAGATTTTGTTACTCTTTTCATGGAAAGGCAACTCCAGAAAACATCAGACCTCACTCCACAAGGGCTACAGCCACTACTACAGCTTTCTTACGAGGAGTGGCTACCAAAGACATTTTAGAGGCTGCTACTTGGAGCTCCGTGCATACATTTGCCAAGCATTATAATCTACCTTTATACTCCAGATCCCGAGCAGGTTTTGCCACTGCTGTTTTGCAAGGGATCTTAACTACACCATAATTCCTTAGTGCCTCCTCCCCCAGTTTGGCTATGGTATTCTACCCATTTGTAAGGACTGCAGATGCATCCTTGAAGGACATAGTACAGTTTTGTACCTACCATAAATGTAGATGTCTGAGAGGTATGCATCTGCAGTCAGGATTACCCACCCTCCTTCCCCTCTGTGGTACTCCTAGGGTATTTGCCCATCTTGTAGCTAGCTGGGGGAATCTATTATGGTGTATTTGTTTGTATATATGTATATACATGTTTATTTCTATTTGCTCTCTATTGTTTGGAAACATTTGCATTTATCCAAATTTAGCCTTCCTAGAGGGCACCTGGCATCTGGGGCAAGAAACACTGAGGAAAATGGCGTTGGCTGATGCCTTTATACCCGCTGAACTGCAGCTATGATGTCGGGTGAAGTGCGACATCAGCCGAGGCCAGACCCAGACTTTGGAATCCGGCCGACCGAAGGGCTGCCTGAGGCCAGGACAACCCATTTGTAAGGACTGCAGATGCATACCTCTCAGACATCTACATTTACGGTAGGTACAAAACTGTACTTTTTCCCCCCAAACGGGCGGCTAAAAGGTAAGTGCTTGGTGATTGTAGAGGGAAGTCATTGAGACTGTTTACCATAGGGAGGTGCCTTGTTGTTTCCAGATTAGGAAGTGGAGGCACCCCATTGTTTTGTTCTAAAAGTTCCTTGTGACTGAAACCTGGAGCCTTTGGAATGTCTGGATTTGACTTGAGCGGCTCTCGAAGGCACTGAAAAAGACCAGTTCTTAGTAGGCCAGTGCCTACTAAATCTAGGAGGTTGCACTTGTAAGAAATCTTTCACAGTTTGCATAGATTTAGCTTTATCTTCCATCTTTTTTAACACTTCTTCAGCTTTATTACCAAAGAGACAGTCCTGTTGTAAAGGAGCATCCAACAATTTTGCTTTAACATGGATAGGCAGAGTTTGCTCTTTGAGCCAAGCATACCTTCTTAGCACAGATCCAGTTACAACAGCCCTGCAAGAGGCCTCCAAGGAATCAAACCCACATTGCAAAGTATGTTTTCCAACTTGTTCAGCTGAATGTAATAAATCCTGTAAATCTTTATTTTCCACACAGTCAGAGATTAACATAATTTTCTGTTTAAGTAGTCCCATGATATGCTGTTGATATTTAAGCATATGAAATTGACAGTTTAAAGTCCTGATTGCCAAGGTTGCAGAAGTGTAAACCTTCTTACCCCATCTATCTAGCGCCCTGGAATCTCTTTCAGAAGGGGTAGGATTTTTAACAGTGGAGGCCTTAATGCCCTTGGGACCCTGAGAAATGGTTTCAGGATCAGCAATAGGATTTTTGAAAAGGAATTTGTGGGAGTCAGGAACCCTGTAGTATCTGTCTGGCTTACAAGGAGCTGGAGGCAGACAATCAGGAGCTATACATACCATTTGGGCAGCACAGTGGTGCAGCGGTTAATGCTCTCGCCTCACAGCAAGAGGTTCTCCGGTTCGATTCTTGGCTGGGGTGCCTTCTGTGTGGAGTTTGCATGTTCTCCCTGCGTTTGCGTGGGTTTCCTCCAGGCACTCCGGTTTCCTCCCACATTCTAAAGACATGCTTCTGGAGCATTTCTCCCCGGGCCTCCGCTGAAAACAGGATCTGTGGAACCTAGTCGGACTTTCCCGGTCAACAAATGTTAAATAAAAAATAAAAATAAATAAAATACTAGATTCTGAAAAAACATAATCAACAATGTCTAGAACAGGAGGTATAGCCAAAGGCCTATGCTGAGGAAGAAGAAGAAAATCCCTAAGTCTCTTTAGATTCAAAGAAATCCTAACTTTCCAAGTGGAAATGTACCCTTAAGGTATGTAAAGTTTCCCCAAAAGAAAAGTCCTCGGGGGGAGAAGCAGAAGGAATGGAATCTTCTGCATCAGAGTCCTCATAAGTAGGAATAGACAAATCCTGTTCATTAGAAGAGTCAGAAGAAATAGAATCCTGTTCAGAAGATTCATAATTAATGTCTTGCCTAGGCCTCTTAGAAGGAGGGAGTTGGCTAGCCCTGATCAGAGTAATTAAATATTCAGCCATTTTGATCATTTGTTTTTTAGGCATAGGGGCCTGCACATGTGGCCCAGGTGGCGGTTTTTTAGACATAGATTTAGATTTTGGCCTTAGTTTTGAAGATGGCATCAGTCTAATATACAAATCTGTAGGCCTGAAAACACCCTCAGAAGCTGGGTGCCTGCACAGCGGCTCTGGACCCATCTAAGGTAGAGACATCTGCGGGTTCCATAATTGAAGCATCTCATGGCATACTGGACTTTGAATGGGTCTCAGAAGTAGTGGATATCAGGGGCTGCAAAAATGCCTCACTGAGTACTGGTGAACTGACGACTGGCTTAAGAGAAGCTTTGGACCTTGACGGTCTGTCTCTGTCTTTTTCTTTGCGTTTTTTAGGTATTCCGGTAGTCGGATTGCTAACCAATGACATTTCTGGATAATTAAATCTTGAGCCAAAATATTTAGAAGCAAAAATATATCAATGTTTAATCGTGCATTGATTATCGACAGCAAAGTACATTGTGGTCAGGGTCTAGGCAAGGAATACAGTACAAATGAAAATCCTTATGAGGTATTTGCTTTCCACAAGTAATGAAATTATTAACTTTTACTGACATCGGTAAGGAGCAAGAAAAAGTTTCCCCAATGGGGTACTTAGCTTTTAGTTGAAGACTTCAGTTCTGAAACTCGAAAATGAAAATTTCAGGAGTCGGCCGACCAGCACTTGCGAACTGCTTCTGCTTCGAGCACCGAGCGGCAAGAAAGACTGATGTAATGGCATCGGCTGCATGTTTTATACCCCTGACGACCTGATGTCATGGAAGAAGGGGCAGCAACTGACGCAGGACCCAAGACTTTGTTAATCAGGCCGACTGAGAGCAACCTGCTAGCAGATTACCCAAATGTAATGACTGCAAAAGTGAAACATGAAGCACATCTAAAAGAAATGAAATGGCAGATTTTACTGAGAGCGCATAAGTGGCCAGGCATTAATGAAATTACCTCTATTACACCTGTGTTAAAGCTTTGGAAAGAAATAAAATTGTGGAGAAGAGATTATATTTTAGCTAATAATGAATGTCCAAATTTCCATCATTTATATGTGTATATGTATATATACATTTTTTAAACTATTGTTTAATTCATTGTTATTAACTGTTCTTGGGATAGTAGGGTTAAACTTTTGGTGATGATGTCAGGATTTTATTTATCCAATAATGCAAGGGCATGCACTATTTAAACCTTGTATGGTTTTTATTTAGTTGTCTGATGAAGTTTATATTTTACTAAACAAAAACACTCACTTTGATTTTTCATTATTAAAGTTTTTAAATTTTATTTCAAGACTTTGTTGCGTTTGGTGTTTGGCTTCGCAGGCACCAATCTCTACCTACCCACCTTTCTGAAGTTGGATTTGTTTGTGGTTCACAATGCCTGGATGCCAGGAAAAAATACAGAGGACCTGAAGGAAAATCAGGTACAAAAGGTGATGGAAAACAAACACTGGGAATACTGCAGTTTTTCAGCAAAAGCAGTACAAGCTCCAGACGTGACTTCCAGTAACCTAGAGGAAAGTATAAGGCAAATGCACACAGAACTGGTTAAAATAAATGAAACACTGATGGAGTATATCAACTCAAACAATAAAAGACTGGAAAAATGGAAGAAGCTTTAAACAGATATTCAGAGTTTGAAATGAATAAAAGCCTGGCTGAATATGACACTGCACAAGGAGAGTAATTTCCAAAAATAATAGAATTAAAGGACACAGTGAGTAAAGAAAACCTGAGATTTTATGCTGTACCTGAGAAGCTGGAAGGAACAGACTGTATTAATTTTATGAAAGCAACTGGACTGGTATTCCACAACAGGAATTGTTAATTAAAATGGCACATTGTATGTATGCTCCAAACCTGGCTATGAGACAACAATCTAGACCTTTAATAGTAAAGATGCAATCTCACCAGCAGAAGTTGATTCTGACAAGATTGTGGCAGAAGGACAAAATACAAAAAGTGGGAGACAGAGAGTTTGTGTAGAATGACCACTCATTGTACACTAGGCAGAAGAGTACATTTATCCCATTATTCAGGGACTGTTGAGAAATAGGCATGCGATTCAAACTGCTGTACCCAGCTATCTTGAAAATATTTTTCCCTGGAGGAACAAAATAATTTTTTGATGAAGTACACACCAAGGAAGAAATACAAAAGTTTCCCCAACAAAAAGTGAGCTGTGAAACAGGAGTTTCTGCTTCCTGTTCTTCTGGTAATAACACAGAAAGACTGTGCTAGTGAACCTTTTCCAATGTTTCAACAGAAAATACTTAGGAAAAAGCACAAGAATACAGTACAGAATCAGAAATGCCTAGATGTAGTAAGGCTTTGCCGAGTCTCATCGTTTGCAGAGTTGTCTTATGCTTTCCTGTAGGTTACTGGATGTCATGTCTGGAGCTTGCACTGCTTTTTTCTGAATTGCTGCAGTACTTTTCCCAGTCAGTGTTTTTTTTCCCTTACCTTTTGTAGCTGATTTTCCTTCAGGTCCTCCGTCTTTCTTCTTTCCTGGCTTCCAGTTAATGCATTTACTAGCCAGTTACTAAAATTTACCCAGAAACACAAAAGTCCACTGGCCTTCTCTGCTGAGTTTCTGTTTTCACACTGGGAGAGCTAGAATTAAGCTGTTATTCAATGTGCAGCCATCTTGGAAGTCCCAATGAAATGATTTTTTGAGCTGGGATACAGGAACTGAATTGCCTAGACATAGTAAGGCCTTGTTAAGTTTAATTCTGGTGGCTGCCAAAAAAAATCAAGTACCATAAAATGGAAATCAAGGTCTAAACCAACTGTATTTGAAGTAGTGAATATATTAACAGAAAAAAACGAACTGGAAGTGGAATCTTTAGAAAGAGGTAGGAGCAAATTACATAGAAGAAATGAGAAATGTGGGAAAAATACATGCAGAATAATATTTTGGAAGAGGAATGAGGTTTAAGGGATGGCATAAATTGAGTGTGCTATGTAATGTTGGATTGACAATGACTGTAGAGAAGATTATATGTGATGTATGTTTGTAACTGTGAATATGTCAGTATAGCACGTTTTATTTATGTAAATGTATGAATCCCTATGTCAGTAATAATTTAATAAAGATGATTTTAAAAAAAAAAAAAGACAGTGACCCAGCTGACAAAGGAGTAAAAGCTACTTTTAAAGCAGGGCTTCACAGGATTAGCCAGGCCTAAGGCAGTTTCAGCCTTTCTTGTTCCTACTTGCATTTTGCAGGAAAAAAAAAACCTTGGTCATGTCTTCCAGAATCTAGCAAGTTGAGAGAGAGTTAAAGTGCTGGCAATAACCACAGTTATCCATATTATGGAGTAGTCCCAAGCAAAACAACAAAGTTTATAGTGACTCTGGACCATGATCTAGCAGCTGTGGTCACAGTTTGTGGGTTTATGATTCATAGATACCAAAGGAGCCTTGCACATGACATACACCAGCAGTAGTTCTGAACTATATAAACAACAAAAGATAACTGGGGACTTTTAGGTTTCACATCTGACCTGGTGCAAGGATGCCAGTAGCATATCTCTGAGAGTTTAGGAACTGCAGATATTAAGAGCAACCATAGGGTAGGTCACCAAGTACACATATTCAAATGTTTCTCCAGTTAAAGATGACTCCTCAAAGGAAGTTTTTAGTTTAACAAATAAAAAGGAAAAGGACATCCGATCTCTTGTGCTCTCCTGTTTAATGTAGACACCACTAATCTTATGATGCATTTGGTTTACTTGTTGATTTCTGTTTAGAAGAGCCTCCATTATACCTGCTCCAAGAAAGCTTGAACTTGATCACAGTTTGCTCCACCTCTGTATGCTTGCTGTCTATTTCATGTACCTGACCATAAAGGAATACTATATCATATAAGCCTTCCTAAATGTATGCCCTTCCAGGCTAAAATCATGCCACCTCATTCTTACACTACACAGAATGGAAATGGAACATTTGTACACTGTAGGTCAGGAAGTCTAACTCAATCTTTAAGCACCATGTTAGTGTAACAGTCAAAACACCCACTGTCATTTTATAAACAGCAGTCTCCTTCATATCTGCAGAAACAGACCTCATAGGAAGTGTGGTGTTAAGATTAATAGTTGAGTTAGAAAAGAAAAGCTAAGGCAATAAAAAATGTGGCAGATGTGTATTAAAGGAGAAGTGTTAAAATAATGATGACTGTTTACATTGACAAGGGAAAGTCTAAGATGACAGTAACATGCAGAACACCCAGAGTTTCAAGAAAGGGGAAATAAAGGTAGGATAATGTTACAAAGAAAAAAAACTAGGAGTAATGGCAAAATGCACTCTGAAGAAAAGGACAAAGTGGGGAAAAAGACATAACTAGCACATTTATCGTGGAAGATTCTATTACATCATATATTTCATGGACAAGACAAGAACACAAAAGCAACTTCCAAGATGGCTGCACACTGAGTTACAGCTTAATTTCAGCTCTCCCAGTCTGAAAACAGAAAGTCAGAAAAGAGAGCTAGTGAATTTTTTTTTTTTTTGAGTAAAATTTAGTAACTGGCTAGTAAGTGCACTGCCTGGATGCCAAAAAAAAAGAAATTTGTGGACGGGAGGACCACAAGTGTGGAGGTCAGGTGATCAGCAAATGATTATATAAAGCATTGGGTTTTCTTAACATGCATCTTGATAAAGCCTGGTATTAACCAGGCGAAAGCGCTCGTTTTGATTTGGATTGCTGTTCATTTTTTTATCTTTGTCACGTCTATTAAAGACAGTTTCAGTATACCTCGTTGGTCGGTGGTCTTTTACTGTGGAATTATCTCATTTCTTGGTTTTGTGACTTACTGCAACTTTGCGTTTAATTCTAACAAAACTGTGGCAGAAAGACAAAGTACTAAAAGCAGGAGGGAAAAGACGGTTTATGGAAAATGACTGGTCACTGTACACCAGGCAGAAGAGGAGTAAATTTATTCTAGTAATCAGGGAATGTAGAAAAGCAGGTATGAGATCCTGCTATTTTCAGAATATTTTTACCTGGATTGTTAAAATCAATTTTGAAGCAGAATGTGCTAAGGAGGAAACACAAAAGTTTATCCAACAGAAGGAGATTCTGCTTCTTATTCTTCTGATAATAAAGCCCATAGGTACACTACACCAGTTGAACGTTTTCCAGTGTTTCAATGGAAAATGCCGGAGAGAAGGAAGAGAACAATGAGAGTTGAATAGAAAGAACACTGGAAATTAAGCAGAGACTATATTTGGGAGATGGAGATAAACAGGAATAAAACCAATAACTTGGAAATTGACAAATGTGGGATTAAAAAGCAATAAATATATTTATGAAATATGACAGAACAAGAAAATCTGGAAGTTTTGGACTTTGTTAGACTTGTTGGGGACTCTAAAGTATATGCCCTACTTCATGTCATTAATATTCAGAAAAAATACTTGGGGAAGAGGGAGAAACTTAACTATAAATAAAATATTTTTAATAGTACTATTTATATAGTGTATGATTTTCTTTGCATACTGTAAAGTTTTCTCAGTTGCTTAACTGTAATGGGGATACTATTGAAAACAGGCGCTCTGTTTTTTTTTTCCCTCCTTTCTTCTCTTGTTCTCTTTGTTCAGTTTTAAGAAATGTAGACACTGCAGTGTTAAAAAATCTGGTAAAAAGAGCATTACAAAAGAAAAAATGAATGTGCTTTTTCTCATTTTTGCATGGAGGAATGACTGGATTAAGGCCCTTAGCTTGATCTAGTAACAAGTTTTAAGAGAAAGCAAGTAAATGAAAAAGAATATTGAATATTATAAGACTTTTTTTCTAGCAAATACATGTATGTTTAATAGCAATTCTGCATCTGGTCATCTCCATGGAGACAATCTGATAAAGGGAAATTGGCTAGGAAATAATGTTCTCTGAAAGCATTCACATGTTTTCCTAACTGGGAGAGCTATAAAGATAAGACAGCATTTAGTAGAAGCACATGCTGCATCATGCATCTTAGCATGGATAAACTTTGTTTTATGTTAACTCAAGTCAGGCAGTGTAGCTGTCAACTTTGGGACATTTGTTTCTTTTAGGAGGGTAAAACTTCAATATTTGAAGATGTACATAGTCTTGTATGTTAGTATTAAGTTAACAGATATTGGGTTTTTTGAGGGCTTTCAAAAAAACAAAATGTTTTGTAAGATATGGCAAGAAACTGTATAAAAGTTCAATCTACCAAGCAGTGCATGCCTGTAACACAAAGACTGGAACTAGACGTATAACAAAAAAGCTGTTATATATAAAAGTTGGGAATAACTTTTTTAATACAATGATGCTTTTTGCAATGTCTTTAAATGTCAATGATCTCACAGATAAGTACAAAAAAATAAAAGAAAGAGTAGTGAACTATATCAAAAATGTAGATTGCAAATAGGTATGATACAGGAGACGCACTTGGAAAGAACTGAACATGTAACTTTGATAAAGAATGGTTTTCAGGATGATTATTCAGTGAAATACCTGGTATACGGGAAAAGAGCAGCACTTATATTAATTGCAAGAGGAACTCCAATAGTGGTAGAACAGGATAAAAAAAATAAAGGCAGATATGTAGTACTAAGGGGCTACTGGCAAGGGGGGAGGATTACATTGGCATCGATTTATATTCCACCTAAAACTATAATGGAACTTAAAGAAATTCTAGGTGAAATAATCAGCTTTCAACAAGGAATATTACTTATAGGTGGGGACTGGTATTTGATTTGCAGCAGTAAAGATGTGTCTGGGGGCCCCAGAAGGGAAAGAATAACAAAGGAGGGTAGACTTTTGAAGACATTTATGAAAATATTTGGTATGGAAGATGTGAATTCAGTAATAGGAGTTCTGAGGGAATTTTCATATTATTTCCCCAAGATAGAAAAACTGGGCTAGGCTAGATAGAATTTACATTTCACAGCAACATGTGCATTTAATTGAAGGCTTTTATATGCACCCAATAACTAGTTCAGATCATGCATCAATAATAACTAAACAATACAAGGTAATGAAAGAAAAATGAGACACTGTAAGATAGAAATTTCATCTGAAAATATGAGGGAGTGGATTAAAATTCAAGTGGAGTTTAAAAATAGGGTGGAAATAAAAGAAAGCAGATATGGTTGAGGTAACAAGAATTATTTAGAGGGACTGACAAATGTTAAAGTATTGCAGAATAGGGGGGAATCTCAGAACAAGAGGAGGAGCAACTGCAGAATGCTAAACAGAAAACAAGGGATCACTTGGATAATATGCATGAGTTTAGAAAGGTTGCTATTAAGCAACTGGTTTTTTTGATAACTCTACAGCACAAAAACCTTTATCACAGCAACTCAGGCAACAGAAAGTAGAAAGGGCTGTCACCAAGCTAAGGGAGCATATAACAAGGAAGGTTATTAGAAATATTTCAGAAATTCTATAAAAGTATATATAAAGCAGAGAAATGTGGAAATCAAGAAAAGGTACAAATGGAAATGTTTATAGAAGAATTAAATAAGCTGATTCTTCCAACAGAACAAGGCAGTTTGGGATTACCTGATTTGAAGGGTATTTCAGAGCTACACAGCTAAGGCTCCTATACATAGCACAAGCAGAAACCTATAATTCAAAGTGGAAAGGGAATATGATGAAACAAGGGGAAGCTCAAGAAATAAGGACAGACTAGGATTTTGGATGCAGATCTTTTAAGGAGAATAACAATAATCATACAGAATATCATATTCATAAAGTAGCAGAAAGTATTCTAAGAACTAAGCCAATATGGGAATTGAGAAATGAAATTTTTCCTATAGGGATGACTGCAATTAGGAATCTAGACAATAGGCAAGAGGGGTCTTAATTTTATTGGAGAAAACTAGCAAAGCAACCAAGCTCAGCGGTGAGTATACATACTGTCATGTAATGCAAACATAGTAGGCATTAAAAAAAATAACTGCATAACACAAATGATACTTAATTTGCTCTTTATATCTGTAGCCAGTGCAGAACTCAAAAGGAATAGGCAGATGCATAGGAGCAGACAGGATCATGTAAGAGAGCTCAGTGGTGAATACACATACTGTCATATACATATGTGGCTTTTAATATTAACAGTAGTGGGCATTAAAAATATAACTGCCTAATTTCTGGACATGATTGCCACATCTGTCATTAATAGCATAGCTCAAAGCTAGCAGTATGACTGTGCAATGTTAGAAGTTTGTTTCTGCATGCTATTTCCTGTCTAGGTGGACAAGATGATCAGGTCTCTTTGGCATCACATTGTGAAGATACCTGTGGGTTCAATTCCTCCCCACCCCCACAATTCTGTTATTGAAGAATTTTCATGTGTATTTTTCTGTCCGGTAGCATCACTGCAGTAGTACACAGATCATATTATTTTGCTGGACATTTCCCACTATACAACAGAAGCTGCTGCCTTTTGACAAAAAACTGTGTCAGAGTACATGTAAGATGGCTTTTGATCTAGGTCCCCCTTGCATATAACAGATTTATGAAATTACTCATTACGTACTGCTATTAAAAGGGTATTCTAAGTACATAATTATCAACACAGTTAAGAATGAAAATTGCATTGTTTGTATTTCTTTATACCCCACCCTCTGTCACCTTCCTTTCTTATATATGCTTATTTTGTTTCTCTCCATTTCTTTTACTATTATATATAGCAGCACATAAAGCTGTACCAACAGCAATGGCAAGGCCTGTCAGCCAACCAAAGGTGGCAGCAGTGCCACCACCTCCATCACCAATGGAAGCACGCAACGCATCTAGGTCCCAGCCTGTACAGTGGTTTCCACACCTTCTGCCCTACCTGCATCAGGGGCTGATACAGTAGTACCCATTGATAGCGTGAGTGGAGTTAACACCTTTTTCACCCTTTGGCAGCTGGCAGACCTTGTGAGGGATCTCACTGACACTAGGTGGGATTGCCCGCATTGGCCCCAAAGAAACATGTTGAGTCATCTCCCTGCCCAGCAGCAGTTCCACCTTCTAAGGCAGGATCCAGTGGTGACAGTACCCAGGGTGATAATCTCCCACTGGGTATCAGCCTGACAAGGTTGCATCTGTGACCACCCAATACTATTCCCCAACATGGTGTTCCTCTTCCTTTTGCCCCTGTTGTTTTACCACCTTCCCTCACCACTGTCTTCCCTCAGTTTGTCTTTCTTCACCATTTGTGCTCCTCTCCCTCACTGTATTACCCACACCCTGTCAATCATATCTGTCTTTCCCTGCAGCCTAATCCAACACTCTTACTTCCCAAATTTCCTTCTCTTACAAAGAAAAATGTGCACCCACTCCACAAAAAACTGTCCAGATATTTGCAAAAATGTTTAAATGTTTGGCTCAAAACTTTTTGGTGTATTCCTCATATCTGTATTTTCTTACAAATTGAGGGCTGAAGTCAATAAATAATGACACACATTTGAGTTTCAGACTTCATATCCTACAGAGAATGCATGATAATGCAATACCTGTTATTCTAGCCAGTTTCCACATTTATAACATGTAAAACCTGTCCCTGATTTTGGGCTTTTGTCCCATAACTGTATTTTGATCTGGCAAAAATTCTGCAGTTAGGAAGTTGAGAGGTATACTACTATTACTCCACCTACATCCTAATACTCATTTGACCTCTGCAGTGCTTGCTTCTCCTTTTCATCTCTGTTCTACACTTGTTTCCAACCTTTAACCTGGTCATGAAATTATCACGCCACACACATGCTCAAAAAGGTTTCTAAATAGCTTACCCTTTTGTGGTCATACTGTGTGCAATTGGTTTAAACACTTTTGATGCCTGTGTACAACTGATGGGAAATGGCACTGTTCATTATATAGCAACAATGAAGCCTAATCAATAATGTACTACATGTATTGGCCTTGGTTGCCAGTGACCATGCAAAGCAGTTGAATGCTATTGCACTGCAGTTGGCAAATATGAAATGGAGTAAAGCATATGCCTTTAGTGTGACTATTTTCATTGCTCAGCTTGTCTGTGAAATGATTTGTAGTGTCATTGGACTATGTGGAGAGTCTAAATCCTCAGAGTTGTATTTTTTAAATTTTCTGCCTTCCATCTGTAAATGTATAGTAATCACCCAGTATGTGCTTTCCTGACACCTTCAGTGTGAGTGCTTCTGTGGGTCACCTTGTTAATGCACTGTCTGGGAGAAAATCCCTCAAAGTTCAAATACCTTGAGGCTTGTCTTTTTCCCCCTGCTTTTAGTCAGTGAGTGTGTTAACAGTCACCTAATATGTGCTTTCCTGATATCTTCAATTTGAGTGCTTGGTAAAACACTGTCTGGTTCGTATCTGCTTTACTGACATCAGTGTGAAGGCCTCTGTGGCACAATCTTCTTAAAGGAAAACTCCACCCTAGAACTAAAACAAGTGTTTTTTCACTCTGTTTCTTGACCTATTTTAACACCTCAAAATCAGAACTGAGTCTACAAGGGTCTCTCGGTGTAGTTACAGTTTTAACACCTCTGCAGTAGTGTGGGGTGAGGGGACTCTCAATTCCAATTGAACTGCAAAAGAAAATACTGAACAAAGAGCTGTAATTTAATTACTTTTCTTGCTGTAGCTGGATAACTTGTAAGTATAGTGTAAAATAAGGTCTGAACAAAACATAAATGAGGGTGATTACAAACAGAAAAGAAGCAGGCCTTTTACAGAAGGTAAAGAAAATAAAAGTGACCCTCCCAAATCCCATTATATGTCAATGGCATGGGAATTTAAAGTTACTTCCTTATGTCTGGCATGAGTCATACAAAGTATTATGGGGAACGAGAAAGGGTTGAAGGAGAACAAGATCACGTTATGTTAAGCTCCATTGGTAGCCATGTTGTGGAAAACAGGCTAAAATTACAAATAAAGCACTTATAGTGATTTTGAGGTGTTAAAATAGGAGAGGAAACAAAGATAGAGTGAAAAAAAAACAGTTTTGTTTTAGTTCTAGGATGGAGTTTTCCTTTAATGCACATGCTGGGAGTATATCACTCGACTAAATCATGGGTTCAAACCTCTTAAGGCCCATAAATGTATAACAATTACCTAATATGTGCTACCTTGATAACTTTTCTAATTTCTCCAAATCTTTTGGGTTTCTAATACTGTTAGAAAAATATGTATTAACATATGTGTGCAATGCTTATTTTAAATAAGGGAAGATTAACACGTTTTTATTCTATATGCAGCATTAGTTCTATTTGAAACTGAAAACATGCTTTTCTGAAATTGTGCTTTCTGACACTGCAAGATGCACTCTGACCTAGTTTGCTAGCACAGCAAAATACATGTTTATGCCTTGGAAATGTACTGGAAAGCAGGTGATTTTCTGCTAGGTAAGGAAATTAAATGGAGAATAATAATTTCTGTAGATCCATTCATTATGAACAATAAGCTCTGTTCGTGCTAATGAAAAAGTGCATAAGCTGCAAGATAGTTAGATACTATAAACAATGAACTGCTTCAGAAATCTGTATTTGCATTGTGCTTGAATTAGCCATAGTACCTAGACTTGTAACATCACATAGCAATAAAGTTATAACTGACCGGTGGTCGTCAAGGCCATCCTGTTTACTAAAAAAATCTTTTTTAAACTTTGAAGAGTCAGCTAGAAATGTGAGAAACATCTATAAAGTAACAGAATTGTGAACTGGTGATCTACTACATCAGTCGTAGTGGGCAATGTCTTGAAAGAAAGGTATAATAGTTGTGACACTTCCTGATTTAGTCAGACAAACTCTGTAACTGCATTTTTTGTCTCCTTGCGCAAGAATAAAGATACCTGAACTGAACCTTATGCTTTTGGTCTTTTGAAGTATTTTTCTCTGACATTTTTTGGTCCTTTGGAGCTGGAAACCCTCGTTTAGCCTGGGATCAGATGGGCCAGGTGGCATGAAACTGCGCAGGGAAGATACCACATCGGATCTTCTTCATTGAAAGACCTCGGACTGAATTGTCGTGCAAAAGAGGCCAGCAACTTTTCTGATCTACGACTGAAGGCGGGTTCCGTTTGAACAGTGAGTGACCAATCGCTGAGGCTCAAGTAAGGTGAATCTACTTTTTTCTGTTTTAGATCAGGGACTTGATTGTATTTGTTCTGTGAGAATTTTGTTAAAATTCAGGGACAGAAATATTGCTATCTTGTCATAGATCAGGGAAACAGAATAAGTAGGCAGGTAGTCTGAAGAGACTGTAAACACTTGGTGGTACAACATTAAAAATAAAAGGGTTACATAACATTTAAAAGGTTAGAACAAAATGGGTAATACGTGCACAAAAACGAAAAGACCCCAAAGCCCACCGTTAACCGAAGACGCAAAATATATGCAATCACAGCGCGCCGTTAGATATTATACTAAATGGGTTAATAAATATGAATTTGATGGGAAACTTGAAAGATCCTCGCTTATCAAACTTATTAGACAGCTAAAAACCGATTCTAAAGGTCGGGTTAAAAAACAGCGTAAATTAGGAGTTCCTCAGGCACACAGGTGGATTGAGGAAGCAAACCGAAGAGAACAAAAGAATAAAAATTCAAAAGCAATGTTTCTAGACAGAGGATAATAACTTAGTTATAGCATCGGCCTCTCCGGTTCCGGTTCCCTTACCAGCTCCCTTACTGGAATATGAAGCAAAAGAACAAACTGACCCACCTCCACGATATCCAGTTGTTCCTATAAAACCACTACCGTTTGTTAGGGATCCTATCGAGACTAGGTCTCGAACAAGTAATTTAAAAGGGGATATTGAATTATATCAAATGAATGGAAATTCACGGGCTATAAGTGAAGAAGAGATATGTCCACTCATAGAAGTACCAAATCCTCAGGCAGGACAAGAAGGGCAGGACCCAACTCTCTTAGTATACAGACCGTGGACACCGGAAGACATCCGGAAAGCCACAGAGGGAATTCCCCATCCAAAAGTTAATTTTAGAAAGTTCTTAGAAGACTTACAGGGCATGAGATTAAGTTATCACTTAAACGGAGAGGAAGTAGAAAAAGTAGTCAGACAAATAGTAGGTCCAGATTGGCACATGATCAGTGGCAACTGGAATCCCCGTGAAGCTGCACTTAGGCCCCTCCCACATAGCAGCGCAGAACTAGATAACAGAGTGAAAGGTCTGACAGACCGAATTTCTGAGAAATGGAAGCCTAGGGCAGACTGGACTTGCATTAATCATGCATCCAACAAGAAAGTGAAACTGTTGATAGATATTTTACCAGATTATTAGAATGTTTTAACAATCACAGTGGAATGCAGGTGCCTGAAGACCAGACACAAGATTCCCCATATGAGCAGCAGTTAAAGAATGCATTTTTGAAAGGCAGTATTGCACCCATAAGTAGTTTCATTACTAAACATATGGTAGACCATCGTAGAAGCAGATTACAATCACTGCTTGAATATGCTAGACATGCCGAAAGGCATTTTAATAACAAAAAGAAAAAGAAAGCCCAAGTATTTGCTGTGGAAGATGGAGAAGTTTATTTAGTACAGTCTGGACAAAAGGGCAAAAAGAATGCCCAAGGAAACAAACAATCTGATCAGCGATCAGAGGACTTTGAAGGGAGAAAAGAAAAGAGGTGAGTGCTTCAAATGCAGGAAAAAGGGACACATGGCAAGGAATTGCAGGAAAAATAAGAAGGCAGCAATGAAAGACAAAAACGATGAAGGTGAGGACTGACTATATGAAAGTCAGGAATCACTAGATAGGAATAATAGAGAAAAGACAAATGACAATGTGATAGAAGGAGCAGAGAATGTGATAATAGAGGAAATGCAGGAAGCTACCGATAGTGAAGAAAACGAAATATTAGACATAGCCTTACTGAGCTTAGAGCTCTATCTAGCTGACACAAAACCAGAAGTGACACTCCTGGTAGAAGGGAGGGAAGTCAAATTTTTGTGCGATTCAAGGGCATCACGAACCCTGGTACACCCCTCCAAACTACCAGAAAATTCAGAATCACATGACTTTATACTAGTAAAAGCAGCTAATGGACAGCTGTATCGGGAGCCTCTCTCCCATAACATTACAATAACAGATCCTGTTTCAGGATTAACCCAGAAAAGCAAAATTGTTGTTTCTGCAAAATGCCCAGTGAACCTTTTGGGCAGAGAACTTATGCAACTATTGGGCATAGCAGTAGTTCCAACCATGCAGGGAATGGAAGCACAGCTACAAACTAATACTTTTTTAGTGCAAACGGAAGGTGAGACATTTTACTGGTACAGCCAGGACCTAGTTACGACTGGCCCTGGAGCAGTAACTGAAGAGTTAATGAATGTAGCTATCAGTAAGTTCCCCTCCCTTTGTATTGACATACAACACCTGTTGCACTGTACTCTGTATTATTGTAATACACCAGGACCTGACAAAGAATATGAGCAAGAAATGTTTAAAAATCATGCAAACAGATTAGTACTGTGTAATTTGTACTGGGACACGAAAGGGAACAGTGTAGTTAGCTGTTCATTACCCCGGGAGTTCTTTTCACTTTACAAATCGAATCTAATACCGCATGTTAGTTTAACTAAAGAGAAAGATTTAAAATGGACAGACCTAGGAGAGAAAATCACAAAATGGGAAAAACAGACAGAATCAGAACTGTCAGAACAGGGAATACAAAGACAGAAACTGAACTGGATAACCCTAAAAGATGGTGACATACATCCTAACCCAGGACCCACTAATACCTCTACTGAAACTAGACATATTATCACAAACTCCACCCTTCCTACACTAACCACTGATTCAAATGCCTTACTTATAGGACATCTTGATATCCAAAGTATTAACAACAAGATCACCCATTTCCACACTCTCCTTGAATATCACTCCTTTGATATTTTCTGTTCTGGTTAAAACCTTGTACTAAAGGTAATGAAATAATTCCCCCAGGTTACAATATACTGAGACTGGACTGCACTACACATAAAGGTGGGGGAGTAGCACTGCTGTTTAAGACTGGACTACACATCTCCTCAGTACCCTATAACCCACTGGAGGATACTAAGACTGAACTCCTTATTTCTAAACTACAATTAAACCCAAACAAGTCAATCTATATTATCTGTATCTTTCTACCTCCTGGAAATAACTCTACCATAATAGAAAATATCCTTAGTTGGGTGTCTTCTACTTACCCACAAGAAACTATGATATTAGGAGATCTTAACCATGACTGGTCCTCAGTCAATACTAACAACCCTTCCTCACAAATTAATCTTTATGGCTTTACTCAGACAATAAACACCACTACTAGAATCAATAAACCTAACAACAAAGAAAGTATATTAGATTGGATTCTTATTAACAAACAACAACAAACTTATCTAGTAGGTACTTTGCTTGATGATGTAAGTGACCATACTTTAACTTACATCATAAGACAAAAGAGTGTCACTACCAACACCCCAACCTACAGGATCTCACGAAGTAATAAACACTTTAACCTACTTTTATTTTATTTAAAACTGAACTAAATGCCTGCAACTGGAACCCTCTAAAAACTCTCCCACTTGAAGATGCTGTTAAATATTTTAATGCCAAATTCTTAACAATCCTTGATAAACATGCACCAAAATGATCTATTAGAGTCAAATCTAAGCCTGCCCCCTGGCTAACTAAAGAAACAAGACAAAAACTATTACTAAGAAACAAATCATGGGCAAAGTGGAGAGCTAGCAAATTATCCTCTGATCAGCAAACCTTTAGACACTTAAGAAATAGTACCAAAAAAGCCATACTTACATACAAAATGAACTACTATAGTAACCTGCAGCAAATGAATCACAACAATCCCCAAAGGTTCTGGTCAGCCTTAAATAGACTGCTTCACCCAGGCCAGACTACTACACCCTTCCCCTCTGGGTCTGAAAAGAATACAGCTCATGAAACTGCCAAAGCCTTTAATTCCTTTTTTTCCTGATACCACTAACTCACTAGCCTCTCACCTTACCATTGACAATTCTAGCATCCCTAACCACACATCTTCAAATATGCCTATTTTCCAATTACAACCCATCTCTACCACCTTTATCCAAAAACTTATCCAAAAACTTAAACCTTGTACCCCCTCTGCTGATCAGCTACCATCAAAATACCTTCAAAAAGCAGCTAATGTAGTAGCCTATCCCATATCCATCCTTATAAACAGAACCATTAGTGAAGAAACCATCCCTGATATCTGGAAAATCTCATAAATTATCCCCTCACATAAAGGAGGCAACTCTAACGAGTACTCTAATTACAGGCCTATAGCACTCATCACCCTTAGCAATAATTATGGAGAAATGTATTCACTATCAGTTAATGGGTCACTTAACTAAACATAACATACTAACTAACTGCTAGCACGGTTTTAGGCCATTTCATAGTACCACCACAGCTCTCCTTTCCTTTACTGATTTAATCAATAAAAACCGCAACAATAATATTCTCTCATCAGCACTCTTTATACACCTGTCAAAAGCCTTTGATATGGTCAACCACCCCCTGCTCATAAAAATCCTAGAATCTCTTTCTTTAGAACCCAAGGCTATTCACTGGTTCACTTCCTACCTCAGCAATAGGAAACAGGCAGTTCTCTGGGATAACAAACATTCATCTCTTCTGCCAGTCTCACTTGGTGTCCCCCAAGGCTCTATTCTTGGACCTCTTCTATTCTCCTTATTCATAAATGACCTACAAGTAGCTATACCTCAAGCTACATGCATACAATACGCAGATGATTCTACACTCATATGTTCTGCTAAAACCATTTCAGAATTACAAACACTAACACAAAATGTATTTAACACAGTTGAGGCATGGTTCTTAAAACGCTGCCTCCTTTTGAATGCTAAAAAAAACAAACTCTTGCTCTTTAAGCCTACTATTAGGTCCTCCCCAATAGAATTCTCTATCTTATCCAAGAATGGCACCCTTATATCCCCTGACTCTACCACCAAGCTGCTAGGTGTCACTATAGACAATAACCTTACCTTTGATAACCACATTAATAATACTGTCAAAACTGTAAATAGAAAACTGGGCTCCTTCTACAGAATTAAAATGTTCTTAACTCCTATAGCCAAAGCTACACTTGCCCACTCTCATCTTCTTTCCATTCTTCTCTATGCTTCACCTATATACACTGACCTAAAGAAAAATAATCTCTCTAAACTGGCTAATACTTACAATAGTATTGCTAGGTTTGTTACTGGGAACCAATTTAGAACTCACCACTGTCTGAACCTACAGCAACTCCACTGGCTTGAACTAAAAAACATGTTGATACTCTCCCAACTCACCTTTGTCCATAGGATATTTTACCAACCTAATAACACGCCTATACTTTCTAATCTATTTACCCCTTACACTAACCTAAATTCATTATGCTCTTCAAACAAACTTCTAGTAACCTTAACTAAGTCTAATAACATTGCTGGCGACTCCCTATTCTCCAATACCATCGGTAAATATTGGAATCTTCTACATGCTGCTCTAACTTCCATTCCCTCCCCTGTTCTCTTTAAACAAAAGCTGAAAAAACACCTTAAAATACACTGATTATGCCCATGCTTCAATCCTGACTAAAAATTGTGACTTCCACAATTTTTTCTCTCTCTCTCTCTCTCTCTCTCTCTCTAACACCTTCTTTCTATTCACTCTCTACTACCTACACTTTGAGAAGTTTCCCTAACAATCTACTTCTTATACAAGTAGCATCAATTACAATCCATTAAAGAATTTTGAATGTAAAAGAAATTTCCTGAATGTGCTCTACACTTGCCACAAATATTTTACTGTTACAGAACCTTTCTATTTTGTATTTCTATAACTACAACTTAATTGTTTTCTCTACAGGGTATGTATGTAGAATTCTGTAATGTAGTCTTGAATCATGTTTAATCTGCTACTTATTTTTTTATGTATAACGTAACTGTGTTTTGTCTCTATGTGGAGCTTTTCTCCCCGGGCCTCTGCTGAAAATGGAAATATATCCAGTCAGACCAGCCCGGTAAACAAATGTAAAATAAAATAAATAACGCAAACACATCCAGCTGTACACTTGCAGTCCAGCAAAGACAGCTGAGAAGCCCTCTTATTAGAAGAGGAAGAAAAAGCTTTGTTAGACATACCAGGAACTCTCTGGTCAACAGGAAAATCAAACATAGGACTTATTCGCACAGCAGGACCAGTTACTATCACGCCAAAATCAGCATTTAGACCACAAAAGAGACAGTACCCTTTGAGAAAAGATGCAGAGGCAGGTATTAAACCAATCATAGCAGCTTTAAGAAGGGAATACTGGTGGAATCTCCTGATTCGCCATGTAACACACCCCTTATTCCCAGTTAGAAAAGCAAACGGAGAATGGCGTATGGTCCAAGATTTACAAGCTGTAAATGACGCAGTAATACCAAGAGCACCTACGGTGCCAGATCCACATACCTTGTTGAATGATTTAAAACCTCAACAGAAGTATTTTTCTGTGGTAGATATCAGCAATGCGTTCTTTTCGATACCAATACACCCTGACAGCCAGTATTGGTTTACATTTACATTTCAGGGGAAGCGGTATACATATACGCAATTACCACAGGGCTATAGTGAAAGCCCAACGATATTCTCACAAGAGATGGCAAGCAATTTAGCGGGATTTATCCCACCAAGAGGTAGTCAAATTTTACTTTATGAAACAAACAACAGCCAGGTGACCAACTGAATAAATTTTACTTTATGTTGATGACATCCTGCTGGCTGTCCGTACCCAGCAAGAGTGTAAGGAAGATACCATAGCATTATTAAAATTCCTAGCAGTTGAAGGACACAAAGTAAGCAAAAATAAATTGCAGCTTTGGAGAAAACAAGTGTAATACCTTGGATATGTAATATCCAAAGATGGCAGAACATTAGATGAGGACAGAAAAGTAGCGATCTTACAAGCACCAAAACCCACAACCAAGAAGGAAATGATGTCTTTCCTGGGTACGACTAATTTTTGTCAAAGCTGGATCCCAAACTATACTTTGGAATCTGCACCTTTAACCGACCTGATTTTTAAGAAGCCTATGGCAGCACAAGATATAATACTGAAACAATTGATAGCATCATCATTAGTTTTAGGATTACCAAATTATCACAAATGTTTTTTCCAAACTGTAGATTGCAAGCAAGGTTATATGACATCAGTATTGACTCAACAGCATGGGGACAAACAACGCCCCATTGCTTATTATTCATCACAACTGGACCCAGTGGCGCGGTCTCTACCCCACTGTGTACAAGCAGTAGTTGCAGCTGCAATGGCAGTGCAGGCTTCGGCCTCAGTAGAGTTATTCCACCCTCTCACATTGAGAGTGCCTCATGCAGTCGCAATCATTTTACTGCAAGAAAAAGTAGCATATCTTTCCCCTGCTAGGCATCTTTCTTGTATGACTATATTGCTGAGCCAACCTCACATGACAGTTGAATGATGTACTACTTTGAATCCATCTACCTTGCTCCCAACTCCTGTGGATGGCACACCCCATAACTGCCTGTAGGTAATTGAGCAAAAGACACTGCCTAGAAAAGACCTCACGGATGTTCCCTTGGATGATGCCGAGGTGACATATTACGTGGATGGCTCATGCAAAAGGAGTCCTACAGGACAGAACCTAACAGGTTATGCAGTAGTTTCTGATACTGAGATTGTAGAAGCGAAATCTTTACCACATAACTTATCTGCACAAGCAGCAGAGTTGATTGCCTTGACACAGGCATGTACCTTAGCAAAAGGTAAAAGCGTAAACATTTTTACAGACAGCCAGTATGCTTTTTCTACTGTACATGTTTTTGCACAACAGTGGAAGAATCGAGGAATGGTGACATCTACTGGCAAACCGATTAACCATGCACAGTTTATTTTAGATTTGTTGGATTCTATTCAGTTGCCTCAGAAAGTAGCTATTTGTAAATGCATAGCTCATACAAAACAACAAGATAGGATTTCAAAAGGCAATGCGAGAGCTGACACAGCTGCAAAGCAAGCAGCCTCAGAAGCATTTCTTTTGAACGAGGAATTACAACCTTCTGAAATTTTAGACTTAGAAATGTTGAAAACAATGCAGACACTTACTACACAAGCTGAAAAACAAAAATGGAAAAGACAAGGAGCAATTCTCAAGGAAGGGCTGTACATCTCCAAAGAGGGAAAACCGATATTACCATCTAATTTATTTAAATATGCAGCTTTGTTGAGCCATGGGCAGAGGCATGTCTCAACAGGGGGGATGGTACAGTTAGTGAATCGGGTATTCGTTACGTACGGGTTTATGAATACACTAAAAGATTTTGCCTGTCATGTCACACTTGTAATAAACATCATGTACAAGGGGCATTAAAGCCCAAGCAAGGGAGTTTCCCTACACCACCGTATCCGTTTCATACTATCTGTATATATTTCACAGAATTGAGCAAATGTGAAAATAAAAAGTACTGCCTTGTCATTGTGGATATGTTCTCCAAATGGGTGGAGGCCTTTCCGACTAGTAAACCAGATGCAGCCACTGTTGCAAAGACCCTAGTTAAAGAAATTATTCCTAGATTTGGCATACCGGAAAGGATCTACAGTGACAATGGTACACATTTCGTTAACCAAACTACACAGCAGTTAAGCCAGTATTTTGGGATTTCTTTAAAACATCACTGTGCATATCACCCTCAATCTGCAGGGTTAGTAGAGAGGCACAATGGAGTTTTAAAGAATAAGCTTAAGAAATTTACGGTAGACACACAGAAGAACTGGGTGTACTGTTTGCCCCTGGCACTGTTGAGCATGAGAACTGTTCCGAATGCAAAAGGATTGACACCTTTCGAAAAGATTTTCGGAAGAGCTTATTATATACCTCAGTGGAAACCTCTCATGCCTGCAGACCAGGAAGCAGATTGGACACTTGCAGAGTATATGAGGAGTATGCTGAATAACAAACATCTTTTACAGTTTAATTCTGTTTCAGATAAAGACCAAACTAAACCATTTGAAGTAGCAGTAGCCCCAGGCACTTGGGTCTGGGTGAAGACAATCAAAAAGAAGAATTGGACGACACCAAAGTGGGAAGGTCTGTATCAAGTACTGCTGAGCACGCCCACAACAGTCAAGATTGCGGAACGTTCATCTTGGATTCATTTGACACACTCTAAACTAGTCAAAAACTTTGAACTTGATAAAACTCTTGCTAACACACAGCAGCAGTAAAATGACAAGACCCAGAGATAATAGAAATTCTGAACGACTTCAGCAGTGTTGCATAATCATCTTAATAACTGCATTAGTGACAATGTTCTTTTTGCTGTGGCCTTTCTTTTCTTCAGCCACACCAGCTAGACTGAACAAACGTGATTCAACACTCATAGATTGGCATCCGAACTTTAACACTTACCAAGCAATCAAATATGTGTATGCTGAGACTTTTAATATTTCAAATTGTTGGATTTGCACAGCTATACCAACAGCATACGGGGGATTATTGATGGCTGCTGTCCCCCTAGGGGTCAATGAGACCTGGGAAAATTTGATTTTTGAGACTACACCTGTAAAATCTAGAGACAAAATTGCATTATTTCTACCTGTTACACAAACAGGAATTGTATGCTTTTTTAAGAATGACACGATTCAAGTAGGTTGGAGTAAATGTAATGTGACTGTTTCTTATAAATGTTATATTAAACCTAAAAATGCTAAAAATACAGAAACAATTTGTGATGCAGATTATGACTCATACTTTGAGTCCTTGCATAAAACTGTCAGTGATATACAACATAATCCTATTCTTTTAAAGCAACTGTCTATTATAGATAAGAAAATGTTTCATGCAGGGAAGGTGTATATCAATACTAAGGTAGAAAACTGTTATTTCATATGTGGGGAAAAAGGCATACAAATGATTGCCTGAGAGTTGGTCTGGCAGTTGTTTTTTGGGTTACCTGGTCCCAGCCATACGACACACTACAGCTTTGCCTCATGGGAGAATTTGAAACGTCAGAGACGTCACAAAGAAACCTGAAAATCCAATCAAGAAACCTGAGAATCCAGTGGGACAGATCGTAACAGGCTGGAAAAACCATAACTCCGTGAAAGACAAAAGTAAACTAGCACACATGGACTTGAGTGACACTATCATATCCTGGGCTGGCATAGCCCCTGCATATGGTGCAGTTAAATCAATTTGGGAGCTGAGAAAGCTATCCAAACTTCTCGATGTCATGAGCAATGCAACCTTTTCTGCTCTTGAATTAATGACTGATGAACTGAATGCAATGAGAACTGTGGTGCTTCAAAACTGCATAGCTCTTGACTTCACCCTAGCGGCGAGAGGTGGTATGTGGGCTTTAATCAAAGAAGAGTGTTGTTCGTTTATTCCCGACAATAAACACAAGATCAACGATCATTTGGAAGTGATCCAGCAAATGTCAAACATGACCAGGCCAGGCCCAAACCCACTGACGGACTTTTTCCAGAATTTGTTTGGGGGGTGGGGTTCCATCCTAAAGAACATCCTGATTGCCATTTGTGTGGGATTTCTTTTGTTAGGAGCATGTATTTGCTGTGGAATTCTCTGCATGAAAAAATTAATCAAAGACTTTATAGACATGTCAGTTTCCGAGACTTTGTATCAAAGTACTGAAATTGAAGAACTGTTGAAAAAGGAAACACTTTCATAAGTTTAAATTGAATGACTCTCTTAGCTGCAAATCCTCAGAGGAAGAGGTTAGGAGAAGAAACAAACTGTTTATGCTTTTAAAACAGAATAAAAAGTATTAACAGGGGGGAAATGTTAGAAAAATATGTATTAACATATGTGTGCAATGCTTATTTTAAATAAGGGAAGATTAACACGTTTTTATTCTATAGGCAGCATTAGTTCTATTTGAAACTGAAAACATGCTTTTCTGAAATTGTGCTTTCTGACACTGCAAGATGCACTCTGACCTAGTTTGCTAGCACAGCAAAATACATGTTTATGCCTTGGAAATGTACTGGAAAGCAGGTGATTTTCTGCTAGGTCAGGAAATTAAATGGAGAATAATAATTTCTGTAGATCCATTCATTATGAACAATAAGCTCTGTTCGTGCTAATGAAAAAGTGCATAAGCTGCAAGATAGTTAGATACTATAAACAATGAACTGCTTCAGAAATCTGTACTTGCATTGTGCTTGAATTAGCCATAGTACCTAGACTTGTAACATCACATAGCAAGAAAGTTACAACTGACCGGTGGTCGTCAAGGCCATCCTGTTTACTAAAAAAATCTTTTTTAAACTTTGAAGAGTCAGCTAGAAATGTGAGAAACATCTGTAAAGTAACAGAATTGTGAACTGGTGATCTACTACATCAGTCGTAGTGGCCAATGTCTTGAAAGAAAGGTATAATAACTGTGACACTTCCTGATTTAGTCAGACAAACTCTGTAACTGCATTTTTTGTCTCCTTGCGCAAGAATAAAGATACCTGAACTGAACCTTATGCTTTTGGTCTTTTGAAGTATTTTTCTCTGACAAATACCATGATGGGAATGGACCCCTTTCCTAAGTCAAAGTATGATTAAAGTTCATGAAATTAGTATTGTTTTAATCTTTGATGTCAGCCAAAAGTGCTCTTCGCAGCACCTGCAATGTGCCCAGTAATGACTGCAATTCGTACGGGATTACCTAGATTGGTAACGTATCTAAATATGACTGTAAATTATTTTTTTATACGACCTACTGTTCCTACTACTATTGGAACTGTCTGGGTATCTTTCTTCCACATTGCTCTCATTTCTGCTTGCAGATCCTGATATTTTATGACTCTGTGTCTGTACACAAGACACTATAGTCACTAGGTGTGGTGATTTCAATGAGCAATGCTACTTTTGTCTTCTTTTCTTGGACCAATATATCCGGTTTTCTACCATCTATCTTTTGAACTGTTGGTAATGGGGGATCCCAGGTGATATAAGCTTCATAATTTTCTATGATGCTTTGTGGCTCATATTTCAAGTGTTTATCAGCCACTTCAGTGCCATAATGTTTGCACAATCCCCAGTGCAACAGTCTCGCCACATTATTATGACTTTCAGTATACCTTTTTTTAGTTTCTCCAAGTCTTTTGGGTTTCTAATACCATGACAGGAATGGACCCCATTCCTAAGTCAAAGTACGATTAAAGTTCATGAAATTAGTATTGTTTCACTCTTTGATGTTAGCCAAAAGTGCTCTTCGCAGCACCCGCAATGTGCCCAGTAATGACTCCTTCTGCAATTCGTACGGTGTTACATGAATTGGTTAACATATCTAAATATGATTGTAAATTCTTTTTTTTATAAGACCAGTTGTTCCTACTACTATTGGAACTGTCTGGGTATCTTTCTTCCACATGGCTCTTGTCTCTGCCTGCAGATCGAGGTATTTCATGACTTTGTGTCTCTCTGTACACAAGGCACTGTAGTCACTAGGTGTGGTGATTTCAATGATCAATGCTACTTTTGTCTTCTTTTCTTGGACCACTATATCCGTTTTTCTAGCATCTATCTTTTGGACTGTTGGTATTGGGTGATCCCATGTGATGTAAACGTCATCATTTTCTATGATTCTCTGTGGCTAATGTTTCCAGTGTTTTTCAGCCACTTTGATACCATGTTTGCACAATCTCCATTGTAACACTCTCGCCACATTATAATGCCTTTCAGTATACCGTCCCTCTGCCATTAGAGAGTCACAACCAACAATAAGGTGTGTGACTGTTTCCAATTCGGTTCCACAAAACCTACATATGTCTTTCTCCCACTTACAATAGACTTAGTAAACCAACGTGTACGTAGCCCACTATCTCGGGCTGCCAATATTAATCTTTCATTTCTTGATGTAACTTTGCCTCTCTTTAACCATTCCTGCATTCATTCTTGATCAACATGAGGCTCTTCTAGAAATTTTCTATACTTGCAACTATATTTATGTTTTTTCCACATTTCTTGCCTTCTCATCTGGTCCTTCACCTTATATTCTTTCTTTTGTTTTTTAGCACATTCAGTTGCTGCCTGGTTTTTATCCACTTCTGGTTTGATTTCCATTCCTGCTTGACGTCGATATGCTTCTGCTAAATTAAGCAGAGATGTGATCTTAGATTTATTCTCCTCATGTTTCAAAACTTTCACCACATTTGGATCTTGTGAGGTCAGTAGATATGTGTGGAGTCCCAAGATTGCAGATCTATAAATGTAATCAATTTCAAGGAGGCCCATCCCTCCTTCAGAACAGGGAATATATAATCTTGGTATACACTGATTTTTATAAATCATTTGGTGAGCATGAAGCATCCTTCTTGTTTCAATATCCAATCTATCCAACACTTTTTGGGTCCAGTCAATCACTCCAAAACTATGTTAGGACAGGAAGAGCAAATTGATTTATGGCTTGGATCTTATTCCTAGGTGTCAATGCTGTTTTCAGGATTAATTTAAGTCTTCTAAAGTACTCCTTACTAAGCTTTATTCACATTTGTTCATGTTTTATTGCTGATCCTTCATCAATTCCCAAGTATTTATATACCCCCTCTTGCTCAAGTTCTTTTATATCACATTATTGTCCCAAACTGCTGTTTTCCTGGTAATGCAATTTTCCTGTTTTAAAGGTTGCTTTTGCACATTTATCAAGACCAAATGACATTCCAATATCATCTGAAAAAGTGTTGACAACCAGCAGCTATGCTTTCAGTTCCTTATCTGATGAGCTATACAATTTTAAATCATCGACAAAGAGAAGATGAGAAATCATTAGACTTTGTTGTTTTCTAGAAGCCAAATTATAGCCATGACCTAAGCTGTTAAGTAAACAACTTAATGGATTAATGGCAAGGCAAAATAGCAATGATGACAGGGAGTCATCACCCTGGAATATCCCCTTTGGATTGTTATCCCTGGGATAATAATCTGTCCTTTATTATGGCTTAATTGCAATGTGGTCTGCCACTGTTTCATGGGTTACTGTAATGTAATCAATCAGTGTAGGATGTACCTTATACATTTTTAAGTACTCTTTTATCCATGAATGTGGGATACTATCAAATGTTTTTTTTTTACAGTCAATCCATGCCATACTTAGATTCTTCCCTTTCTTACAGTTCTACACTATAACTTTAACAACAAACGATCCTTTGTTCCATATGACTTTCTTTTATTGCCCTTTTGTTCTACTGCCATAATTGAGTTTTCTTCTAAATGACTATAAACTCTGTCGGCGTCAATCCCCGTATATAGTTTATACGTCATTGGAAGACAAGTTATTGGTCTATAATTTTTAGGGTAGCTTGCAGGTTCACTTTTAAGTAAGAGCATTGTTTTTCCTATTGTTAACCAGTACAGTGTCTGTTTGGAATGTGCATATAAATAGTTCTTACTCATGGCTAGATCCTCGTGTAAAGAAGTTAATACTTTAAGCCAAAAGTTAGGCACTGCATCTGGGCCTGGGGTTTCCAATTAGAGGCTTTTCTCAACTTTGTTTCAATCTCTCTAGCTGTTATTTCATCCCATTTCATATCCTGTACCTTTAAACTTTTTATTCTTTTACTTCTATCCATCTATCATCTTTGTTATGTTCCACAGGATCTTCATAGATACTTCTCCAAAATGTATCTACTTACTCTTTTTTCGGCGGTCCATCAATTCCTTTTACCTTATTTCCCAATTCTCTATAAAACATTTTTGGGTCATCAGTAAATTGCTTATTTTGTGCTTTTCCCTTATATTTAGCTTCGTATCTTCTGAGTCTTTCCACCTGTTTTGAAATTTTTAGTTTATCTCCATACCTTCAGTATGACTCCTGCTATGGCTCACCTTACTAGGGAAGTGTGTGGCATAATATAACTGGACAGAGTTCATGGGTCAAATCCCCTCATGGTTTATTATGTTCACTTTTTCTAGCATTAACTTTAATAGTATGGGTATGCTGATCAAACATGGTTTCTTTTCAGGATTGGTGCAATAGGCCAGTACATTGTCACTTTACTGTATCCCACTTATCATGCCTGTATACCAGTTATTTCACATTGATATATATGAGTATGTCACATCCCTTTTTCCATGGTGCTCTGCATTCCTGCTTTGGTCAGCAGCTCACTTTTCAGGCTACTCTTCATTTATGTTGCCCTACTACCACCTCTACACTCCCCCACTTGGGCATATTTGACTTATTTCCCTCCATAAGACATTTCTTTGAATGTCTACTGTTTTCAATTACCATACATCAGCAACATAGCTTTATCGTAAGTGCACACATTCTCACGACAACTAACAGATGCTCATGCTGCTAGTACTTTACTCTAGCCAAGGGATGGTCTAACACGATCTTGCCACAGGTCCCTTCTGCTGCAGTGATGAGAAGCTCAACATTGCAAACACCCACTTACATGATCTCAATCTCTTTTGCAATATAAATGGAATATGTTGGAGGGATAGGTATGTATCACAGAGAATACCTCTTCTTTGAAACCATCTTCTACTTATAGGTTTCATATGTAAATATTAGGCTATCTACTCATGAGGGCCATGTTTAGCCTAGCCAATTTCCCTTTTTGTGCTGGGATTAACCCATTCCATGTTTGAAAATTATATATTACCCCTAATGAGAATAACTGAGGTCATACCATTGATAATTTGAGGGGCCCATGCAACTGGTTAAAGCATTTAGGTAGGAACTGTCTCTGTCCATTAGTATTACAGTGGTCAGTCATGGGGTATATTTTCCATTTCCCATCCATAAATCTTGGATATGGACAGGGATGATCTTTGTTTTATGTGGATGGGGAGTCTGTTCCAAAGCAGTGGTATCCTCTGCAAGATATGTCTATCCCTTTAAACCATTCTATTGATGCTGCAGAAGAGGTTTAGATCCCTACACAAATTATTTCTGATGCCATTTGATTTGTTGATGTGCAGTAAATCCATCATTATTGGGTGTTAGGATGTATTGTATGCCAGGCACAGGTCATCTTTTAGTCTGTAGGACAGGACTTTGAGTTGGTCCACATAGAACATGTTGTTTACACCATGTATCCTTTTAGTAAGGTATCTCTGTGAATGTTCCCATTACTGCATGTCTGGACAGATGCATGCCAAACAGGGCATTACATTCAATGACTGGCCTAATGTGGGCTGACTAAAAGAG
Source organism: Protopterus annectens (assembly GCF_019279795.1). Taxonomy (NCBI): domain Eukaryota; kingdom Metazoa; phylum Chordata; order Ceratodontiformes; family Protopteridae; genus Protopterus; species Protopterus annectens. The sequence goes on from NC_056731.1 coordinate 1,146,240,097, forward strand.
GGCAATGAGATCTCTAGATCTAAACACAGTCCGTTTGCTCATAAGCTGTCTTTCTTACAATAGACACATGTTGGTCAAAAGTTAGGTCACTGTATACACAAATCCCCAAATCCTGAACAACTGGGTCAACTATTTGAGGTGTGATATTACTGTGGTAGTTTCCTGGGATAGATGATTTCCCAAAGGATGCAATAATGCATTTTTGGCATTTAGTTTCAGTCCATGATTTTGGCACCAGTTATTTATTTGGGACAAGCCTTCCTACTGGACGGCTAAGTCATTTGAAGATTCAATGACTGCTCCTAGCTTGCAGTGAGTCAGAGCCCTTTGATACTGACTTTTACTTCAGAAAAGTAGATGCCAAATAGGAGAGATCCCAGCACAGATCCCTGGGGAACACCACCTGTGAATGTTATCTTTGTGGAGGTAACTTCACCTGTTTTTATTTCCTGCATCATGTGAGACAGCTGAAAATCTAATTGGTGACACAAGGGTTTATTCTCAGTTTACTTAGCTTTTCTACTATGCATGAGTGGGGAATCATGTCAAAAACATTGCCCAGTTCAAGGTATGTAGTGTATACCATTTTGCCTTCATCCATTGCTTTGGTGACCTTTTCAAAAAAATCCACCAAGTTGAGTAAACATGGCCTGCCCTTTACAGATACAAACTGAGATGGGTCCAGTGTTTGGAGGTTTCCTATGTCCTGTTTAATTCCATGATACTTCTTTCCATGGCTTTGCATATGAAGCTTGTCAGACTTATGGGTCTGTAATACGTCCTCACTTGTGCAGGGGAATGACTGTAGCTGTTCTCCATTCGCTTGGTACAAAATTTTTATGGAGGCTAAAACTGAACAGTGTTGTTAGGAGTGTGACTAAATCGTGGTTCATGCCATTTGATATCCATCCAGGGATATTGTGAGGACCCATCGATGCAGTATTTTTAACTTCTGATAGCACTTTTAGGATTTGGTCTTGTATAACAGCTGGAGGCAGCCAATTTCAGGTATATGTTAAGGGAGAGATGGAGGGGAGAGAGGGATAAAATTAGAGTTAAACGTATCAGCCAGTACTTCGCTATATCTTCAGATATATACTCCACATAAATCACAGTACTTCTCTTAGTCTATTCAAATGTAATTTGGATGAATGAATGGGAAACCACAAATTCCTCATAGGCAGGAGCATTACGTAAATGTTCCGAATATCTGTTCTGTCCATCCTAGGTTATTCATATGCAAAATATAAGGGCTAAAACTACTATGGGAATATAAGGCTACACTTCTTGAAATCTTCACAGATTAAAAGCATAGTGAGTAGCTGTGAGCCAGAAAAAGCAAGTTAAGGCTTTTTTGGCCTTACTAGCCATTTGAAATTTGCTCCCAATTTCACTACTACAACTCACTCTCGACTGACCTAGCAAAAGGAATGACGAAAAGAACACAAGGACAGGGAAAAAATCTTCAAGCATCTAAAAAGTATGCTATGTTCAGTGCCCATACTCATAGTTTCTGACTTCTCAAAGCAATTCATAATAGAAAGGCATTGCTGAGGTGGACATAGAAGCAGTCATACTGCAAACTGCAGATAGGGAAAGGGCATCTGATCTCCACTTCCTACAAGCTCTTCTCACTGTAGAGAATGGTAGAGAATGCTGACATCTGTGCAGTCACGGAGGCATGGTTTAAAGTTGCAAGGAGATCACTGTGGCAGTGCAAGGCTACATGGTCTTCCACACATTTAGACCAGCTACTACACAGGCAGGAAGTAAAGGTGGCGGTATCCCAATTTACATTAAAAATAAATATACCTCAAGGCTGGTCAAACAGGATGATGCACTTGACCTTCTCCACGTTCAAATCACCATAGGTAAAATCTCGTACCACTTCCTTGCAAGCTATAGGTCCCCCTCTATGACCCAGGGAAACTATAACACATATTTAAGCTTACTGGAAAGGATCTATGTTACAAGATCAAATGTTTAGGTGATTGAACACCTAAACATAGAATTCGTAATACTGAAAGCAAAAAACGGTGAACGGTTTCCCTTGGCCATTCACCGGATTTTGCCATTTTGTCTACTGTAGAGCGAACTCAAAGTTGGTATATTTAGTTAGGGGGGTGTGGTGGGCACAGCCCCCCACATTGGGCAAAGCCCCCCCACTTAGTTTTGGTGTAAAGTTATTTTTTTTTATTTTCATGGCCAACGGACACCTTTCCCTGCGACGTTCGACGTTTTTAGGTTTGATATTACAAGTCCAATGTTTAGGTGTTCAATCACCTAAGCATTTGATCTTGTAATATAGACCCTACTGGAAACAATCATCATCTAACTCAATATCATATTTATGGGTGACTAATTACCCCCAAATATTAACTCTGAATCCTACACAACACCAAATATGCAGGCACACAGATTCCTGGATTTTTGTAAACACAAACTCCCTGGACCAGATTGTTAATATGCTGACCAGGTGTGCAAACATATTGGATCTGTTCCTAAGTAATATAGGAGAGTGCTGCACACACCCCTAGTGCAATGTTCTCTCTGGTGAGGTCAGACTACAAAATGGCCTCCTTTGAAGTAAAAATAAAACCCAAAACCCCAGCTTACCCTGAAATGTTCAGGAACTAATTTAATACGTTTCTAATATTAAGTGATAACCCAGCAAAATTCCAAGACATCCTAAACCCTGAGAACACTTCTGCCTATGCAGAAATGATTACAGAAACAGACAGCTGCATCTACCAGGAATAAGCACAAAACTAACAAAGAAGAACCACCCTGGTGGAATCAATTCATCAATAGGCTGCAGAAGGAAGAAAATCAAGGCAAAAATTAGGTGTAGCACCCAGCAGAATAAAAGCTCTCTCATCAAATTAAACAAATAACTTTGAGGAAAAATAAAATCACTAAAGACAAATTTGAGGTAAATAAGGCATTCTTTAGCTATGTCTGCAACCTCAGAGGCAGTACACACTTGTGTGCAAAGCTCACTGTTAATGAACCCATCTATACTGAGTCAGAAGATGTAGCAAACGTACTGGCAGACAATTTCAGCTCTCTCTTTACCCCTCTCTCCTTCTCAGCCTCAGGAAATACCATCAAATTTAACTTTTCCTATCACTAGGGAACAGGTCCTTAATGCTGTTTCTAGGGTCAAGAACACGGCATTGATGAACCCAGCCTGCCTTCTAAGTAGCACGAAATATGACCTATCAGGTCCTCTGGAATCACTATTTAACCATAGTGTCCAAACAGGCTTTGTGCCTCATGAGTGGGGAAAAGCAACCATCATCCCTCTGCACAAACATAGGATTGGCAAATGGAAAGTATTTTGCACAGTTACCAAAAATGTAGATGTTTGTGTATTCAGTGTTACATTCCTGACTTGTGGGATTTCCCACCATGGAAAGCCTTAGCCAACCCAACTACCAGGGACTCTTTAAATAAATAAAAACCACAAACAGAAAAACTAAGTATGTAAAACAACAAAATGCCAGAAAAAGCACAGAATTTATTCAAAAAGACTCTAACACTTGTACTTATAGGAGTAATTGTATCCTTGAAGGCAGTTGTTTGCCGAAGTGCTTGAGTCTTTTTGAATTTTGTGATTTTACTGGCATTTTGTTGTTTTACATACCAGAGACTCTCTCTCTTCTCCAGGAGCTGGCAGATGCCCTGTCCGATGTCGCAACTTTTGGGTATAAAGGGAGTCAGAGAGCACCACAACCTCAGTACTTTCTTGCCCCCAGCATACCTCTGAGGTCACGGGTCTGAGATCTGGATTCCAGTACAGTTGTGAAGGGAAAGGTGATGGAATCACACAGACTTAGAGAATGCATGTGCTTGCCTATCCAGTAGACCAGAGGGGAAGGAGAGAGGGAAATAATACTGCAACAGTGAATACACTTCAACATCTACATTTGTGGTAAGTATACACAAATGTATATCTGTGTTTCACTGTTACAGTCCCGACTTGTGAGATGATTCCCAAAGCTGAAAGAAGGGTGGATGGAAGAGCTGGGCAGAAGAAATGATGCCCTGCAAAGTGGCAGTGGCAAATCCTGATCTGGATTTTGAAAAGGTAGGAAGATGGTAATGTTTTGTAAAGGTCTGCACAAAGGACCAAGTAGCTGCTTCTAAAATCTTAGTGGCCACCCCTTTAAGAAAAGCAGTAGAGACAGCAGTGGCCCTAGTTGAATGTGCCCTTACAGCATCAGGAGGCTTCTTACCATAATGGCTGTAGGAAAAGGAGATATAGTGGGAGATCCATTTGGAGATGGTTTGCATGGAAACTGGTTTCCCTCAAAGGAATTAGTAAAAGTAAACAGTCTGATTTTCTGACACTCTTGGTTCTATCCTAGCAGTAATGCAGTTGCCTATGCACATCCAAAGAAAGAAGGGTCCTTTTCTCCCTTGTTTTGGGGGTTGGGGAAGAATGTAGGCAAGTGTATGGTGTGATTTAAAGAAGTTTCCGTCACCATCTTGGCCATAAAGGGTGGGCTGGTCCTGAGAAACACACTGTCTGGGTGGAAGATGATGAAGGGCTTCATACATGTAAGGGCCTGAAGCTCAGACACCCTTCTGGCTGACGTAATGGCTAGTATGAAAACAGTCTTCTAGGTCAAGAATTTCATCTTAGTGGAAAGCAGCTAGCTCAAAGGGTGAAAGGGTATGTTTCTCCAGAATGAAAGTGAGATCCTGGAGAGGGACCAGAGGCTTTCTGGGAGCCCTAATGTAGACAACTCCTCTAAGAAACTGTTTCACAAAGAGGTATGAAAACACATGAATCTGAGAAGGCAGATAGGCAGACATAGCAGAAGCATGGATTTTAATGGAGGAGTATGAGACACCTTTTTCAAAAAGGCTGGACATGTATGACAGGATGAAAGCCAGCTGAGCTATACAGGGGGGGGGTCCTTTTTGTCTGCACCAAAAGGTGAATCTTTTCTATTTGGTGGAGTAAGACTTCTTAGTGCAAGGTCTCCTGGCCTCTTTTAGAATGTCCAGGACCTGTTTGTCAAGGAGTGGACCCTTCCATGTGATCAAGGTATCATCCATGCTGACAATCTGAGGGTCTGCAGGTTGGGATGCATTATCTTGCCCCTGTCCTGTGTTAGTAGAGCCACTCTCTGTGGCAGCTGCCATGGCTCCATGCTGGTTAGGCTGATTAACAGACGGTACCAGTGCTGTCTCAGCCAATCTGGAGCTATGTGAATTACTCCTGGGCCCTCTTCCCTTATCTTTAGCAATACCCTGGGGAGAAGTGACATTGGGGGGAAGACAGAGAGGAGAAGGCCAGTCTAAGGGAAAGAGAAGACATCTTTCTTCCAGATTGACTTAATTTTGTTCCTGAAAAAAAACTTTTCCAAGTGAGTATTGTCTCTGGTGGCAAAAAGGTCTACTAGTAGCACATCACATTTTTCAGCTATGCTGAGAAAGACATCCTGACACAATTGCCACTAGTGGTAATCTGACAGGCTCCCACTGAGGTAGTGTGCCAGCTGAATGCTTTCACATAATAGGTACTGCGCCATGAGTTGCAGCCCTAGGGAGTGTGCTGTTTCCCAAACATCCATGGCTAGGCGACAAAGTGGGTAACAGCGTGCCTCCCCATTTATTTATGTACTACATACCTGTGGTAGTGTCTATCTTCACCAGGCCAACTCTGGGTTTCTATTTCTTTTGGAAAACAATCAGGCCTTTTTGGACTGCCATAAGATATTTTCAATTCATGTGCTTGTTTTTGAACTTGGAGTCCCATCTGCCTTGACTCTGGAAGCAGTTGAAGTGGGTTCCCTAGGCTATTTCTGATGCATCTGTTGTCAGAATTTGGTCCTGGGGGATGAACCTGAAATGGAGCCTTGGATTGAGGGAACATGCTTGTGTCTACCAGGCAAATTCCTTCTTGAGGCAAGGAAGCAGTTTTATCTTGAAGGTGAGAGACTGTGAATGTTGGCACCATATATTTTTGAGGTATGACTGTAGTTTTCTCGCACGCGGTCTGGACATGGGGGAACATGGTAATACAAGAGGCAATGTATCCCAGGATCCTGAGACACTTCCTGGCTGTGAAGTAATAACTGACCAAGAGTTTCTTGAAATACAGATCAGAAAGTTGACTTTGTCTGGAAGTAAGAAGACCTTCTGAACAGCTGAGTTCAGTAAGCCCCCCTCAGAAACACAATCCTGTTTTGGGGTCTGTCTGAGACTTTTGTGTACTGATGGTGAACCCCATAGAGGTTAGACAATTTGGAGCATAAAGTAGGCCTACTCTGAATTTTTCTAGGCTTGTTGCCTGAATGAGACAATCATCCAAGTAAGGGTAAATTTGAATTTATTTTATTTAACATTTGTTAACCGGGAAAGTCCAACTTGGAACAAAGCCAATTTTCAGCAGAGGCCTGAGGAGAAACTCTCCAGATGCATGTCTTTGTAATGTGGGAGCTAAGCGGAGCACCCGGAGGAAGCCCACATGAACGCAGGGAGGACAGGTAGACTCCACACAGAAGAAACCCCAGCCGAGAATCGAACCAGAGAACCTCTTGCTGTGAGGCAACAATGCTACCGCTGCACCACTGTGCCATCCTTTTGTCCTGCAGAAGGCTATCACTGGGGCTGGGCATTTTGTGAAGACCCTGGGAGCAGCAGACAAGACAAAGGACACAGCACAGAACTGATAGCATGTGATAACTGTTCTGAAACATAATAAGCTTCTGTGCTTTTCCTCTACGGGAATATGGAGGTAAGCATCTTTTTGGTCCAGGGTAACCAAGAAGGCACTGGGGGAGATAATGGGCAGAAGTTTTGAAGAGTTAGCATCTTGAATTTCGGAACCTGCAAGAAATGGTTGTGACAGGTCCAGAACTGGCCTCAAGGTACCTTCTTTTCTGGGCACAAGGAAAGTACAGTTTTGTACCTACCATAAATGTAGATGTCTGATAGGTATGCATCTGCAGTCCTAACATATGGGTTGTCCTGCCTCAGGCAGCCCTTCGGTCGGCCGGATTCCAAAGTCTGGGTCTGGCCTCGGCTGATGTCGCACTTCACCCGACATCATAGCTGCTGTTTATTGGGTATAAAGGCATCAGCAGACGCCATTTTCCTCAGTGTTTCTTGCCCCAGATGCCAGGTGCCCTCTAGGAAGGCTCAATTTGGATAAATGCAAATAATTCCAAACAGTAGAGAGCAAACAATATAAAGATATATAAGTATATACATATATACAAACAAATACACCATAATAGATTCCCCCAGCTAGCTAAAAGAGGGGTAAATACCCTAGGAATACCACAGAGGGAAGGAGGGTGGGTAATCTGACTGCAGATGCATACCTATCGGACATCTACATTTATGGTAGGTACAAAACTGTACTATGTCCTTCAAGGATGCATCTGCAGTCCTAACATATGGGTAGAATACCATAGCCAAACTGGGGGAGGAGGCACTAAGATAAAGATGGTGTAGTTAAGATCCCTTGCAAAACAGCAGTTGCAAAACATGCTCGATCTAGAATATAAGGGTAGATTATAATGCTTGGCAAATGTATGCACGGAGCTCCAAGTAGCAGCTTCTAAAATGTCTTTGGTAGCCACTCCTCGTAGGAAAGCTGTAGTGGTGGCTGTAGCTCTTGTGGAATGAGGTCTGATATTTTCAGGAGTTGTCTTTCCATGAAAAGAGTAGCAAAAACGAATGCAATTTCCTATCCATTTTGAGATTGTCTGTTTTGAAATTGCTTTTCCTTGCATTCCTGTTGCATATGCTACCAGAAGCTGGTCAGTTTTTCTGCTGGTCTTAGTTCTGTCCAGATAGTAGCGTAATTGTCTGTGCACATCCAAGGTATGTAGCAATCTTTCCCCCCTGTTCTGTGGGTTGGGAAAAAATGTAGGTAAATGAATCGCTTGGTTCAATGATACTCTGGAGACCACTTTTGGCATAAAGGTAGGGTTAGTTCTCAGAGAGACTCTGTCCTGATGGAAGATAAGGAAGGGTTGTACTGCCATTAATGCCTGTAACTCAGATACCCTTCTTGCTGAAGTGATTGCTAGCAGGAAAGCAGTTTTCCAAGACAAGAACTGTAATTCTGCTGTTGCTGCTGGTTCAAAAGGGGGAAGTGTTAACTTTTCCAGCACAAAGTTGAGATCCCATGTAGGTAAAGGTGGTTTCCTTGGAGGTTTTACATTTTTGATTCATCTCAAGAACTGCCTGAGTAGAGGATGAGAGAAGACAGGAGGATCCATGTTGTATTCTGCTGAAATTGCTGATGCATGAATCTTAATGGAGGAGTAAGACAGGCCATTGTGGAACAGTTCTGCTAAATATTCCAGGATGTGTGCTATGTTTGCCAATGAGACATTTTCTCCCTTTGCTGCACTCCAAATGAGGTATCTTTTCCACTTGGCTGAATAAGTCTTCCTTGTGGAAGGTCTGCGTGCCTCCAGGATAATGTCCTTAACCCTCTGGGATAAACCTGGGTTATTTTGTTTTATGTAATATTCCAAGCAGCTAGCTGCAGTGTTTTCAAGTTTGGATGTAGGATCTTGTAGTTGTCCTGTGTTAGAAGTAAGGGACATAGAGGTAGAGGCCATGCGTGTGTCCGAGACATGCTTCTCAGTAGCGGGTACCAATGTTGCCTCGGCCAGTCTGGAGCTATCAGGATTACCCTTGGCTGATCCTCTCTGATCTTCAGTAGAACTTTGTACATCAAGGGAAGAGGTGGAAATGCATATGCTGTCAGGTTTTTCCAGCTGAAGGAAAGGGAGCCCACCTTCCAAGCAAGTGGGTGGTATGCTCTTGTGCAGAATTTCTTCAATTGGTGGTTGTGTGGGGAGGTGAACAGGTCTATCTCGGTAGTCCCCATTTCTTTGTAATGGTTTTGAAGATATCTGGATGCAGCATCCATTCGTGAGCATCCGTGGTAGTTCTGCTTAAGGTGTCTGCTAGAGAATTTTCTTTTCCTGGTACAAATCTGGCCTGAAGTTGAATGTTGAGATTCAGGGCCACATTCCACAGATCCATTGCCATCCGGCATAGAGGATATGAATGTGTACCTCCCTGTTTGTTGATGTACCACATGACTGTGGTATTGTCGGTCCTTATCAGCAGATGACCCTGTTGAAGGAGTGGTCTGAATGCCTGGATCGCATGTTTCACTGCCAGCATCTCTTTTAGATTTATGTGTAGATTCAGCTGGTCTTGGGTCCATAGGCCTTGAATACACTTGTCCACCATGTGTGCCCCCATCCTAGGTCTCTGGCGTCCGTGGTGATGGTCTGGCTTGGATGAGGTTTGTGGAAAGGCAAGCCTCTGTTCAACTGACAGGCCTGAGCCCACCACAGGAAATCTTGCTTCAGGCATGGAATTATTGGAATCTGGGCTTCTAGACTGTGCTTGTGTTGAGACCATACATTCCTTAGGTACCATTGTAGCTTTCTCATATGCAGCCTGGCATGTGGAACCAATGTTATGCATGATGCCATGTAGCCCAGGGCTTGCAGGACTTTCCTTGCAGTAAGCCGAGTTTGTGTTGTTAATGTCATGAAGTAGGCTGGTAGTTGCTTTTGTTTTTCTTCTGTGAGAAAAGCCATCTGAGTTGATGTATCCAGTTCTGAACCCAAGAATGTTATCCTTTGGGATGGTACTAGTCTTGACTTTTGCATGTTGACTGTGTATCCCAAGGCTTGCAACAGTTGTATGACATTTTCCAAATCTTTTGTTAATTTTGCCTTGTTGTCCGCTTGTATTAGGCAGTCGTCCAGGTATGGGTAAATTTGAATTCCCTGTAGCCTGCAATGAGCAATTACTGATGCCAGGCATTTTGTGAATACTCTGGGCGCAGTAGATAAGCCAAAAGGCAATGCTGAGAATTGATAATGCTCTGATCCTGCAAGAAATCTGAGGTGTCTTCTGCAATCTGGTCATATAGGGACATGCAGGTATGCCTCCTTGAGATCTAGAGTCACCAGCCAAGACTCCTTGCCCAGCATGGGAAGAAGCTGCTGGAGGGTCAGCATTTTGAATGTTGGAACAATGAGGTATGTGTTCAGTGCGGACAAGTCTAGAATAGGTCTCCATTGATTTTCTTTTCTTGGTACAAGGAAAAGCCTGGAGTAAAATCCTTGGCCTTGTTCCATAGGTGGTACCTCTTCTATAGTTCTCATCCTTAGTAAGTTGTTGACTTGTCTTAGAGCGTCTGTTTTTTGGCTTGGTGGTAGGTTTGGCATTCCTCTCTTTTTTGGTAGAGTGTGGAAGTGAAACCTGTAGCCCTTGTCTATTGTTTGTAAAGTCCATTTGTCTCCTGTAATGTAATGCCAGTTGTCGGAGAATAAGGCTAGCTTTCCACCCAAGGGTGCTTCCAGTTGTTCCCTGGTAGGCGGAACTAGAGCCAAGTCATTGTGTCTGCCCTGTGGAAGTGGTTGTAGTTGAATCTGTGGCAGTACTTCTCTGGTTGGTAGGTTGCCACTGACATCCCCTGTAGGCACCCCTAGATTGACCTCTGCCTCTGGGGCGTCTATTTCTGCCTCTCTGCACTCTGGAGTTGTCTGGAAAGGACCAATTCTTCGAAGGCCAATTTCTGCTAAACCTCGGAGGTTGGACCTGTAAGAAATCCTTGACTGTTTGGACAGATTTTGCTTTTTCTTCCACCTTCTTTAGAACCTCCTGTGCAGGGAGCCAAACAAACTTTGTTTCTCCATGGGAGCATCTAGGAGTTTTGACTTAACATGGTCTGGTAAGGATTGTTCTTTTAACCAGGCATGCCTTCAAATCACTGTTCCAGTCATAGCTGATCTAAAGGAAGCCTCCAGTGCATCATAGCCACATTTTAAGAAATGGTTACTGACCTGCTGAGAGTTATGTACCAAATCCTGAAGGGACTTGTGGTTTAAAGGTTCAGGAGAAGACAGTTTTTTGTTTATCTGGTCTAACAAAAATTCCTGGTACTGAATCATGTGAAATTGACAGTTCAAGGCCCTGGCCGAAAGAGTAGCAGAAGTATAAACCTTTTTACCCCATCTCTCTAATGCTCTAGATTCCCTTTCAGAGGGAAGAGGGTTTTTGGCAGAGGCAGCTGCCACACATTTAGGGCCCTGTGAAATGGTTTCAGGGTCTGCAACAGGAGCCTTATACAAATGGTAATGTGTGTCCGGGACCCTGTAATATCTGTCTGGCTTGGCAGGGGCCGGAGGAAGAGAATCAGGGGCAGTACAGGCATCATTATATGCATCATCAACAACTGTTAGTGCTGGCGGAATGGATAAAGGCCTATGCTGTGGTAAGTGTAAAAAGGTCCTTAGCCTTTTCCTTGAATCTGAAAAATCCTGGCCCTGCCATTGGAAGTGTTCCCTCATAGCATGCAAGGTTTCCCCAAAGGAAAATTCTTCAGGAGGAGAAGCAGAAGGAATTGAGTCTTCTGCATCAGAATCCTCATAAGGAGAATATGGGCCTTCATGAGGGTCTGAATTGTCTGAGTCATCTGAGGAATAATCTGTAGAGACAGGTTCCGGGGGTTCAGTCCTAGGCCTCTTGTCTGGAGGGGGCTGAGAGGCCCTGTCTGGGTGAGGTTGGGATCCCCTGATCAAAGAAATGAGATCCTCAGCCAGGCTGAGCATTTGGGAACTAGAGGTAGGCCTATGTGAAGGAGTTTTTGCAGGTAAGGCCTTAGAAGATTTAGCTGCTTTAGCCCTGGCAAAAGCCTTGATAGACATAGAAGCAGGGGGTCTAGCAGCCCCACGTGCAGGGGTAGATATGTCTAAAGGAATAGTGTCTGACAAATCCTGGGCACCTGCTTCTGTAGCAGTAAATTCAGTAGCAGATTCAGCCATGCTCTGTGAGGCCTCGGCTATCGGAGGCATGCTTTCGGCCGAAGGAAGAACCGGGGGCTCGGTTTCAGCCGAAACCAAGACACTCGCGGTTGGCCTAACCGTGGTTTCAGCCGAAACCGCGGGCCGCGAGTGTCGGTCCTTTTCCTTATGCTTTTTAGCTAATTGAGTAGTCGGAGTCTCCGACGGCATTTTGTATGCAAAAGCGGGACCAAAAAACTCCTCTGCAAACTCCGACCGACGTCTAAGTGTCCGTCGGTTGAAGGAAGCACAGGCTAGACAAGCTGATACGTCGTGGTCTGGGCCTAAGCAAGGAAGGCAGTAAGAGTGGAAATCCTTATGAGGTATTTGTTTCCCACAAGTTAAACAATTATTTACTATGTCTGACATCAGCTGAGGCAAGAAAGGGTCCCCAACAGGGTACTTAGCTTTTTAGAAGTCTTCGGTAGTAGAAATCTCTGGATCTGACCGACCGGCACTTGCGAACAGCTTCTGCTTCTGGCACCGCGCGGCAAGAAAGACTGAGGAAAATGGCGTCGGCTGATGCCTTTAAACCCAATAAACAGCAGCTATGACATCGGGTGAAGTGCGACATCAGCCGAGGCCAGACCCAGACTTTGGAATCCGGCCGACCGAAGGGCTGCCTGAGGCAGGACAACCCATATGTTAGGACTGCAGATGCATCCTTGAAGGACATCTGTCTGGAGTAAAAACTTCTTCTTTGCAAGTCTTCTGGTACAGGCTCCACAAAGCCTTGAGCACACAGTAGCTCTACCTGGGTCAAGGTCTCGGACTTTGGGTTTGTAGCAATGTCGGGGAAGCCTGACTGAATCAAGAGTTGTTTGAACTTGAATTTTTAACCTTTCAGAATGTTGTTTAGAACCCACTGATCCCCGGTAATGAGAGCTCAGTTCCTGTAGAATACTGATAGTCACCCTCCCAGACAGGGTGGGGAATGGGATAGGGAGAACCATAAAAAGGTCAGGGCTACTCCCTGCTAGGGATCTGAGAATGTGATCTCCCAGGCCTACTGGAGTCTGTTTGCCATTAGTGCTGTCTTTGGCTTCTAGCTCTCAGTGGGTTTCCTTTGCATAGGCTTAGATTGGGGGTCTGGAAAAAAACAGTGCTTGGTAGGGTACTTTTTGCTGAAATAAGTGGGTTGGACATGAAGAAAGTCCATGACTGCTTGCATGAACAAGGCCTTATCATTCCTTTTCTTAAGGAAAGGTTCAGCCTTAGAACCAAACAGAAAATCTATGTCTAATGGGACATCAAGAAAAAGTACAGTTGTGTACACTTACCACAAACGTAGATGTTCGAGTGTATTCACTGTTGCAGTCATTACATTTGGGTAATCTGCTGGCAGGTTGCCCTCAGTCGGCCTGAATAACAAATCTTGGGTCCTGCGTTGGTTGCTGTCTCCTCTTCCATGACGTCAGGTCGTCAGGGGTATAAAACATGCAGCTGATGCCATTTTAATCAGCTTTTCCTGCCCCAGATGTCAGGTGCCCCCCAAATGGGGAGCAAAAATATATACAAATAAACTTTAAATATATAAATGCACCTTCGAAACATAACATTTACCTTCAACTAAAAGCAAATACACCACAAAGGCTTTTGAGTATAGTGAAGGAAAGAAAAGGTATAGAATGGTGGATGGCGGGTTGGTAACCCGGACTGCAACAATGAATACACTTGAACATCTACATTTATGGTAAGTGTACACAACTGTACTATGTTCTTCATGTTTCACTGTTGCAGTCATTACATTTGTGTAGAATCCCAAAGCTATAGATGGGAGGATGGGACTAAACATTAGGAGCAGCTATAAGGCCCTGCAGGACTGCAGTGGCAAAGCCTGCCCTGGATTTAGAGAAGAGAGGTAAATGATAACGCTTTGTGAACGTATGAACAGAGCTCCAAGTAGCAGCTTCTAGAATGTCTTTGGTTGGGACCCCTCTGAGAAAAGCTGCTGAAGTAGAGGCAGCCCTGGTGGAATGGGATCTGATCCCCCTGGGCACAGGTTTACCATGGTGCAAATAGCAGAAACAAATGCAGTGGCTTATCCATTTAGAAATAGTCTGCTTTGATATAGCCTTCCCCTCTGATCCTGCAGCAAATACTACCAGTAGGTGGCTCAGACTTTCTTAGAGATTTTGTCCTGTTCAAGTAGAATCTTAGTTGTCTGTGTACATCCAATGAATGCAGAATCTGCTCCCTCTTGTTCTGCGGATTTGGGAAAAAAGTTGGCAGGTGAATGGTCTGGTTAAGAGCCACACTGGACACTACCTTAGGCATAAAAGCAGGACTGGTCCTGAGGGCCACCCTGTCCGGGTAAAATATAATGAAAGGCTCCACTGCCATGAGAGCCTATAGTTCTGAAACCCTTCTTGCTGAAGTGACTGCCAAAAGAAAAGCTGTCTTCCAAGATAGAAATTTTATATCCACAGTAGCTGCTGGTTCAAAAGGAGGCAGGGTGAGTTTTTCCAGCACAAAATTGAGGTCCCATGCAGAAGTTGGTGTTCTCCTGGGAGGCCTTAACTTTTTGGCCCCTCTGAGATACTGTTTAAGCAGTGGATGAGAAAAGAGGGGAGGCTCTGTGTTGTAATGAGCTGAGATGGCAGAGGCATGGATTTTTATTGAAGAAAAAGATAAGCCCTTGTCAAGCATCTCAGTTAAGTACTGTAAAATCTGAGGAATGTTGGGCTTTCCTGTGTCTATTCCTTGTGCTTGGTTCCAAGCACAGAATATCTTCCATTTATCAGCATAAGATTTTCTAGTACTAGGCCTTCTGGCTTCCAAAATGACATCCATCACAGGTATACTGAGAGATGTGGTTTGAATAATTAGTTGATTAGCCATGCTGCAAGATTCAGATTTTGGAGCTGAGTGTGCAGAATTTGATAGTTCTGCTGAGACAGTAGATGAGGTGTTTGAGGCAAGTACCACAGAGGAAGGTGTGACATATTCCTTAGAAGTGGGTACCAGTGCTGGTGAGGCCAGTCCGGAGCAATTAGGATCATTTTTGTTTTTTCCTGTCTGACTTTTAGTAAGACTTTGGAGAGTAGAGGCAGAGGGGGAAAGGCATAGACTGATAGGTTTTTCCAGCTGAAGGATAGAGCATCCACTTTCCATGCTTTTTTGTGATGAGTTCTTGTGCAGAATTTGTCCAACTGATAGTTTTGGGGAGAGACAAATAGATCTATGTCTGGGCTCCCCCCATTTCTGTGTTAACATGCTGAAGATTTGTGGATCCAGTTTCCATTCATGCGGGTCCATAAGATTTCTGCTTAGGTCGTCTGCCAGAGTATTTTGCTTTCCTGGCAGGAATTGAGCTTGAAGATGTATTTGTTAAGTCAAGGTTGTGTTCCACAAGGCCATGGCTAGTCTGCAAAGGGGGTAGGGAATGTGTACCCCCCCCCCTGCTTGTTTATGTACCACATAACTGTGGTGTTGTCCGTCTTTATCAGTAGTTGTCCTGGATGAAGGAAGTCCTTGAAGGCTGTCACAGCATACTAACAGCTAGCATTTCTTTCTGGTTGATATGCAGATGCATTTGGTTTGGGCTCCATTTGCCATGAATGTATCTCCCTACCAGGTGGGCCCCCCAAGCATAGTCTGATGCATCTGTAGTTAGGGTTTGGGTGGCAGAGGGTAGAGTGAATGACAGTCCCTTGTTTTGGTGACGTCTCTGCCCACCAAAGAAACTGCTGTTGTAGGCAGGGAATGAGAGGAATCATTGTTTCCAGGCTGTGACAATGTTGACTCCATAAACTTTTTAGGTACCATTGAAGTTTCCTCATATGCAGTCTCGCATATGGAATTAGTAGAATGCAGGATGCCATGAACCCCAAAGCCTGCAGAATTTGCCTTGCAGATAACTGGGTTTTTGTTGCCATTTGTTTGAAGTATGTTGTCAATTGCCTTTGTCTGGCTTGAGGTAAGCCATCTGGACAGCTGTATTCAAGCTTGCACCCAGGAATGTAATTATTTGAGAGGGTACCAGTTGTGATTTCTTTTCATTTGTGGTGTACCTAAGCATGCTAGAAGCCTTTTTACAAATGCCAAATGTTGAAGAAGTGTCCTTGTCCTCTGCTTGAATGAGAAAATCATCCAGATAATGATAAATTTGAATGTTTCTTTGTGTGCAAAATGCAATTACTGGTGCCAGGCACTTTGTAAAGATCCTGGGCGCAGTAGATAAGCTAAAGGGCAGTGCAGAGAATTGGTAATGCAAAAAAACTGCTTTGAAGTGGAGGTATCTTCTGCACGATTCCCTTATTGGGATATGCAGGTATGCCTCTTAAGTCTAGAGTTACTAACCAAGCATTCTTGGCTTGCATAGGCAGTAGCTGTTGTAAAGTCAGCATTTTGTAGTTTGGAATGTCCAGAAACGTGTTCAGAATCGATAAGAATGGACGCCATGAATTGTCGTTTCTGGTTACCAGGAAAAGTCTTGAATAAAATCCTTGTCCTTTTTCCTTTTCTGGTACCTGTTGAATAGCCCCCATATCCATGAGGGACATGACTTTTTTCTGGGCCTCTGCCCACTGGTTTTGTGACAGATCTGGCCATCCGTTTGGAATTGACAAAGTATGGAAATGAAATCTGTACCCCTGGGATACTATGTTTAACACCCACTTGTTCTGGGTAATTAACTGCCAATTTTGAGCATGAAGTGCTAATTTCCCCCCCAAAGGGGCTGCCAATAAGTTCTTGGAGATGGCAGACGAAAGTCATTGAGGCTGCTTACTGTAGGGGTTGTGCTTTGTTTCCTCCAGATTTGGAGGTGGAGGCACCCCATTGCTTTGACCTGTAAGAACCCTGTGACTGATATCTGGATCCTTTTGAGCGCCTGGTTTTGCCCTGAGTGGCTTTGTTGGACACAAGAAAGGACCAATTTTTACTAGGCCAGTGCCTACTGAACCTGGGTGGCTGCACTTGCAAGAAATCTTTTACAGTTTGCATAGATTTAGCTTTGTTTTCCATTTTCTTTAAAACCTCTTCTGCCTCATTACCAAAGAGTATCATGCTGCAAAGGGGCATCCAACAATTTAGCTTTAACATGATCAGGCAGATTTTGCTCCTTGAGCCAGGCATGCCTTCTAATCACAGATCCAGTAACGGCGAAGGAATCAAAACCACATTGCAAAGTATGCTTTCCAACCTGTTCTGCTAAATGCAATAAATCCTGTAACTCTATTTTCCACACAATCAGAAATCAAAATTATTTTCTGTTTCAGTAAGCCCATAACATGCTGTTGCTATTTAAGCATATGAAACTGGCAGTTTAAAGCCCTGATTGCCAAGGTTGCAGACGTATAAACCTTCTTACCCCATCTATCCAGCGCCCTGGAATCTCTATCAGAAGGGGTAGGATTTTTGGCTGTAGAAGCCTTAACACCCTTGGGACCCTGAGAAATAGTCTCAGGATCCGCAGCAGGATTTTTGAAAAGAAATTTGTGGGAGTCGGGAACCCTGTAATATCTGTCTGGCTTACTAGGAGCCGGAGGCAGGGAATCAGGAGCCATGCTTGATTCCGAGAACACATCATCAACAATGTCTAATACAGGAGGTATTGCCAAAGGCCTTTGCTGAGGAAGAAGAAGGAAATCCCTAAGCATCTTTTTTGATTCGGAGAAGTCCTGACTCTCCCAGTGAATATGCTCCCTTAAAGTATGCAAAGTCTCTCCAAAAGAGTAATCCTCAGGAGGAGATGCAGATGGGATGGATTCCTCTCATCAGAATCCTCATAGGGTGGAACAGAAAATTCCTGATCAGAAGAAATGGAAACCTAATCTGAAGATTCATAATCAGTGCCTTGCCTAGGCCTCTAAGCAGGGAGGGGCTTGGGAACCCCTGATCAAGGTAATTAAATCCTCAGCCATTTTGATCATCTGTTTTTTAGGCATAGGGGCCTGAGCAAGTGGCTCATGCATCATTTTTTTTAGACAGAGAAGTTGTTTTTGACCTTGATTTTGTTGCTGGTGTTGGTTTAATGTAAATATTTTGAGGCCTGAAAACACCATCAGAAGCCAGTGCCTGCTCAGTGGCTCCGGACCCATCCAAGGGAGAGACATCGCGGGTTCAATACTTTGCAAATCTCACGGGCATACTGGATTCTGAATGGGTCTCAGTAGAGGCCTGCGACTCAAAAGTAGCGGGTATCAGGGGCTGCGAAAGCACCTCACTGAGTACCGGCGAACCGGCAACTGGCTTAGGAGAAGCTTCGTCGGTTTTGGACCTCAACAGTCTGTCTCTGTCTTTTTCCTTGCATTTTCTGTGAACTCCGGTAGTCGGATTGCTAATCGACGACATTTCAGGGTAGTTAAATCTTGAACCATAATATTTAGAAGCAAAAATATACCAACTCTTAATAGTGCGTTGGTTGAATTTAGCACAAAACCAACAGCAAGGCACGTTGTGATCAGGGCCTAGGCAAGGAATACAGTACAAATGAAAATCCTTATGATGTATTTGCTTCCCACAAGTAATGCAATTATTAACTTTTACGGACATCGGTAAGGAACAAGAAAAAGTTTCCCCAATGGGGTACTTAGCTTTAGTTTGTAGATTTCGGTTCTGAAACTCGAATATGAAAATTTCAGGAGTCGGCCGACCGGCACTTGCGAACTACTTCTGCTTCGGGCACCGCGCGGCAAGAAAGACGGATTAAAATGGCGTCGGCTGCATGTTTTATACCCCTGACAACCTGAAGTCATGGAAGAGGATACAGCAACCAATGCAGGACCCAAGACTTTGTTATTCAGGCCGACTGAGGGCAACCTGCCGGCAGATTACTCAAATGTAATGACTGCAACAGTGAATCACGAAGAACATCTGGATTTGATGTGTTCTGGAAGTGACTGCTCCCTCAGCCAGTAATGTCTTCTGATTTCAGACCCTGTGGCTGCTGCCCTTCAAGGCATCATAGTTGCAAAGCAGTGTGTGTTTAGCCACCTGAGAGCAGGATTTACATAGATACATTAATTCCTTTGAGAGATCCTTGTTTTCAATACCCATTCATTTTTGTTTCCTCTGCTCAAGAATAATTTCCTGGTACCTGACCATACGAAAATGGCAGTTCAAAGACCTCATGATGAAGGTAGCAGAGGTATAGACTCTCTTTCCAAATCTAAGGCTCTGCTTTCCTTGGCAGTAGGCAAGGGATTTTTGGTGGAGTTAGCTTTTGCTCCCTTAGGGCCTAGAGTCACAACTTCAGGGTCTGTCACAGGGTTCCTAAAGAGGTGTTTGTGGGAATCTAGAAACCCTGTAAAATCTGTCAAGCTTTCAGGGAGCAGGGGGCAGAGAGTCATCACAGGGAAGAATCCAGGAAGATGTTGTCTACCACCTCTAAGATGGGGGATATGGCAAAGGGCTTGTTCTCAGGGAGATTAAGAAATAACCTAATCCTCTTCTTTGATTGTCAGTAGTCCTGAGCTTCCCTTATGAAGTATTCTCTCAAGGTATGCAAAGTTTCCCCCAAAAGAAATATCCTTGGGGGAGAGGGTTGAGGCAAGGCTCTCCTCAGAGTCTGAATCCCTGCATGAAGCAATGGATGCCCCCTCTTTAAAGGTAGATTCCTCCTAATCATATTCATCATCTGAATCCAAAGAATCAGACAATTCTCCTGGAGAGGTGTCCCCTTTTCTTTTACCTGGGGAGGACTCAGGAGGAGGAAGGCATCTAGATCTAACCAAGCAGATTAGAATCCTCAGCCAACCTCACAAGGTCTTGTTGGTAGGCCTGAGAGTGGGAGCTGGTAAGCTTAGGTTGAGACAGGATGGGTGTAGCTTTCTTGTGAGCAGCCTTTGGTTTTGGTCTAAGCCCGACCTCCACACCTGGACAGACAACAGACTCCTTATGAGCAGTAAGCTGAAGAAATCTCTTGACAATGCGAAGAGGCATCATCATTCTTTGAATGGCTGTCAGAAGCCGGAGCCCGAGTCATGTTCCCGGACCCAACCAATGAACTGAATCCTTCCATTTGAAAAGAAGATGAGGAACCTGGCAGTGGCTTATAGGACTTTGAATGGGTCTCAACAGAGGCCTGTGTCACCACCTCAGTCACAGAAGGGTGCTGTGAAGGTGCTTAGCCTTCTTTAACAATCAAAAGCCTAGGATATCTGTCTGATGACAAGCGTCATCTGAGACCCTAAACCTGAATTGTTTTTCCTTTTTCTGGCTGGGGAGACCTACTTCAGCTCAACTGATTGACAAAATAGTATGCAAATGTCCTGATGACTCACTAGAATCTCAACCCCACACTTTATAGTTCTGCTATTAAAGTAAGCACAAAAATGAGAGTTGGGGAAGTCATGTTCCAGTCTCAAACAAGTAACACAAAGAATGAAAGTCCCGGTGTGATAGCTGCTTGTCACAGTGAGACAGTTATTAATTTTCTCTGATAGTCAAATGCACATTGAAGGTTCCTCAAGAGGTTACTTAGCTTTCAGGAGTCTTCCTTCTACAGTGCGGACTGACCAACACACTGACTGGCACTGTGCTTTGGGCTCTAGCAAGCAAGAACTGAAGTCATGGAGCTGGCCAACTCCCTTTATACCCAAATGCAGTGATGTCAGATAGGGTGTCCACCTACTCCTGGAGGAGGGAAAAAGTTTCTGGTAAATGGGCAGGCCAAGGGCCTCCATGGTTTGAAATTACACAAGCCAGGACTGCAACAGTGAAAAATGATGAACATCAAGCTTTGTAGTCGTGTTCCACTCCTAACCAAGAGAGAGTGAGTGTGCAAGGCTTTGTGCATGATTTCCCTACCCTTCTCACTTACTTCTCATAGCTGACATCTAACACCGGTAAGAAAAAACAGTTCAGAAATATAAAGGAAGGTTCCCCAATGGGGCACTTATCTGAGTTTTTGAAGCAATGGTACCAATGACCAAATGATCAATCTGATGGATATGTGACCTGTGTTCGGGCAGGTGGTAAAAGAGTCAGAGGAATAACGTTTGTACATTGCTTATATACCCCTAGGCTTGCGGGATGAGGTCACATGTTGTGACATACAATACTGAGATGATAAAGCTTTGGCTAACCAGGCCAGATGACAGCAGTGGTAATCCATTTGTTAGGAATATTGCAACAATGATTTTGGTTAAGGCATCAATAATGACATAGGAAATCTCCAGACACTGGATCCAACCCAGTTTGTTTTCTTCAAGGCCGGGTCATGACTACTCAACCTGGTGGGACTTCTTTGGGAAGGTCACCAAAATAGATGAAGAAAAAATGGTTTACACTGCCTATCTTGACCTGCCCATGGCATTTGACACAACACCCCACTCGGGCACTGTTGACAAACTCAAGATGTTAGGTATAAACACTTATGTCACCTGGTGGATTGCCAGCTGGCGTACAGACAGGATCAGTCCACCTGTATAAAGAGGCCAGGCACCAACAGAGTCCTTCATGAGTCAGTCCTGGGACTGCTCCCTTTTGGCATCTACTTCTCTGAAGTCAAGGCCAATGGCAAGGGCCTCTGGCTGGCCAAAGTTGTAGATGACTGCAAATTAGGAGCAGTCACTGCATCCCCCACTGACACTAATATTCTTCAAGAAGGGCTGACACAGTAAAATAATGGTTTCAGAGCCATGGACTAAAACTAAATGGTAAGAGATCTACAATAATACCTTTTGAGAAGTCCACCACCACTGGTAATTATCATATTGACAATACACCCTTAAGAGTCGATCCAGTAGTGAGGGACTTGGGGACACATGTAGACAGTCATCTAGCCTTTCACCATAATGTGTCTATGGTAGTGAGGAAATCAATCTATGTTGTGCAACTTATAGACAAAGGTATGCCTAAGTCCAAGGAGGTCATTGTTCTACTGTATTCAGCATTCATTAGACCTATTACTGAGTACAATGTCCCCTTTGGTATGTACCTAACCAGGCACCTCCAACAGTTGGAATGTCCACAGTAGTTCCTCACTAAAAAGAGTACAGGGCTTAAATAACATGTCCTGTGTGGACCACCTATCCCTGTATTCTGTCCTACAGGCTATTGAGGGAAGTTCTAGGCTGGCATACAAGGCATTGTTGTGCCTCACTCTGATGGACCTTCTGCAGATCTGCAAAATAAACATCACCAGAATTACCCATTCTAAAACATAAACCTTCCCTGTAATACAAATAGGACCTGTTGGAGGGACAGGCATGTATCCTGGAGACCACACCTTCACATTAATGTGAAGCAGAGTTCCTACCTAACTAAATTCAAGTGCAACTTGGACAACTGGATAGGGAACAGGAAATTAATTACTGGTTTGGCACCTATGTTTCTAATGAATATAGCCAGCCTGTAAATGTTTTCTCTCTCAAGGCCCTGCTTACACCTACAAAGGGTAGCAGAACTTGTCAGAAATTTGTAATGCGTGGCTAGGCTTAAAAATGCCCCAGAGATCATTAGCTGAGTACATACCTATGAACCTGTGTTAGTATAAAGCTTAGCAATGTCAGAAAACACTACAGAGCTATTAAAAAAAAATTGCTTAGCCACTAAGTGGGCTCTCATCACCATTAAATAGTGCCTGCCTGCCAGAGAATTCATATTGGTTAAACATCATGCCAACATCAATGTCTGTACGGACAAAAGGGATACCAACTTGAAGTTATCTCAGTGGGCACTGACCCCATACCCCTTTAAAGTCTTGAATTAGCTGGTCCACAGCCACCCAAATGAAGATGGACTATTCAGGAACACAGCCTGTCTACATAGGCTCAAACCAATAGTTCATATCACTCAGGGATGGTCATACAGCATACTCGTGGCTGTTCCTTTTAAGGATGCAAGCTCCAAAATGCATAGGTATGTAAAAATGAATGACAGAAGAGCTGCAAACAGGCCAATTGAAAGTCCAGTCCCCTACTGCTATTCAGATTCTTTACCTTTGAGTCTGAAGAGGGTCCTGGGAGGACTCTAGAAGGAGCAGGTTTACCAGGATGAACACAATTCAGAGGGTGTTCCTGTAAGAGAAAGGAGAGGATATCCTTTAAGTGGAGGATCCATTTGGACTGATTCCTGCCTATGAGGAAAGTACAGTTGTGTACACTTACGATAAATATAGATGTTTGAGTGTATTCACTGTTGCAGTCATCACATTTGGGTCATTCCTGCCAGGGTAGCTCTCGGCCAGCCTGAATACCAGAGGCTTAGTATTTCTGCGTTGGTTGCTGTCACTTCAGGACTGACGTCAGTTGTCAGTAGTATAAAGTAAGGCAGCCAACACCATTACATCAGTTTTTCTTGCCCTAACCTGTCAGAAGCCCCCAAGTAGGAGGCAGGTTCTGGTGGAAGAACCCCACCAGTAGAAAGTAAATACCAATATGTCCCTTTGTAAGGAAAGAGAAGAAGGGGGATGGAGGGAGGGTAACCAGGACTGCAACAGTGAATGCACTCGAACATCTACATTTACGGTAAGTGTACACAACTGTACTATGTTCTTATTGTTTCACTGTTGCAGTCATCACATTTGGGCTGATTCCCAAAGCTGAGGAAATGGGTGAAGGCAGTCAAAGAGACTAAGGGCTGGCTAGGATGCCCTGCAAGACTGCAGAGGTAAACCCTGCTCTGGATTTGGAGAAAAGAGGCAGGTGATAATGTTTGGTAAAAGTGTGAACAAATGTCCAGGTGGCAGCCTCCAGGATGTCCCTAGTGAGGACTCCTCTGAGGAAAGCTGCAGAGGTGGAGGTTGCGCTGGTGGAGTGAGTCCTGACCCCCTTGGGGGAGGCTTTCCATGTTGTTTGTAGCAGAAATGGATGCAGTGTGCTATCCATTTGGAAATGGTTTGTTTAGAGATTGCTTTACCTTCTGCCCATGTAGCAAAGCTAACCAGCAATTGATCAGACTTTCTGAAGGATTTAGTCCTGTCTAGATATAATCTGAGCTGTCTGTGCACACCTAGAGAGTGCACAATCCTTTCCCCTTTGTTCTTGGGATTAGGAAAAAAGGTGGTCAAATGAATGGATTGGTTGAGAGCCACACTGGACACCACCTTGGGCATGAAGGATGGTTTAGTTCTGAGGGATACCCTGTCAGCATGGAAGATGACGAAGGGTTCCACAGCCATGAGTGCTTGCAGCCCGGAGACTCTTCTGGCTGAAGTGATGGCCAGAAGGAATAAGGTCTTCCAGGAGAGAAATGTTAGCTATGCAGAAGTTGGTTTGAAAGGGGGAAGGGTGAGCTTTTCCAATACATAGTTAAGGTCCCAAGCTGGGGTTGGTGCCCTTCTGGGTGGCCTCAAGTTGTTAGCCCCTCTTAGAAATAGTCTGATCAAAGGGTGGGAGAAAAGGAGCTGCAAAGTGGGAAAATGAGCAGAAATAGCAGAGACATGAATTTTTATAGAAGAGAAAGAGAGGTCACTGTGTAGTATTGTCAGCTAGGTAATCCAGGATGGGAGGGAGGGCTGTGCCGTATTGGCTCCCTTAGCCTGGATCCAGGTGCAGAACCTCTTCCATTTGTAGGAGTGGGTCCCTCCCTGCTTGTAGATATACCACATCACAGTGGTGGTGTCTGTTTTGATCAGGAGAGTCCCTGGGGAGAGAAGGGGTTTGAAAGCTATTAAGTCATGCTGGATAGCCATCATCTCTTTTTGGTTGATGTCCAGAGGGATTTGCTGTGGGCTCCATTGGCCCGGTATGTACCTGCCGTCCAGGTGTGCATCCCAAGCATAGTCTGATGCATCTGTGGTGAGGGTCTGGGTGGCGGGGAGTGGTGAGAAAGGTAGTCCTTTGTTGTGGGAGCATGCTGTTGCCCACCAAAGAAACTCTTTTCTGAGGCAAGGAATTACAGGGATGAGAGTTTCCACGGCTTGAGAAAGTTGACATATGGAATGAGTAGTATGCAAGATGCCATGAACCCCAGAGCTTGCAGGATCTTCCTTGCAGATAACTGGGGCCTGGTGGCTAGTTGAGAGAAGTAGACTGTCAGGAAAATGCATTTGTCTAGTGTAAGGGATGCCATCTGGGATGCTGTGTCCAGGCTTGCTCCCAGGAAGATAATCCTTTGGGTGGGCACCTGTTTGGATTTCTTTTTGTTGATTGTGTACCCTAGGGAGGTTAGTAGAGTCTTTACAAAGGCCAGGTGCTTGTGCAGCTTTTCCTGGCTGTCTGCCTGATTAAGGCAGTCATCTAAGTATGGGTAAATCTGGATATTTCTTTGTCTGCAAAAGGCAATGTCCGGAGCTCGACATTTTGTGAAAGCTTTGGGAGCAGAAGATACACCAAAGGGAAGTGCAGAGAACTGAAAGTGTTGAGATCCTGCCCTGAAACGGAGATATTTCCTGCATGATTCCTGATAGGAATGTGGAGGTAAGCCTCTCTTAGATCTAGGGTGGCTAGCAAAGCATCCTTGGAGACCATGGGTAGAAGCTGCTGGAGGTGAGCATTTTGAATTCTGGGATCACCAGGAAGGTGTTTAGAATGGAAAGATTGAGGATGGGGTGGCCAGGTGCCCTCTTTTTTGGACACCAGAAAGTCTGGAATAGAAACCTTGGCCTATCTGTTCTGCAGTCAGATGCTCTACTGCCCTCACAGAAAGCAGGGAAAGATTTGCTTTTGAGCCTCTGCCCACCGGTTTAGAGGTAGATCTGGGAACCCTTTTGGGGTTGGAAGGGTGTTGAAGGAAAATTTGTATCCCTGAGTCACTATGTTCAGAACCCAGTGGTCACTGGCAATGGTGGCCCAGGTGCTTGCGTGAAAGGAGGGTTTTTCTCCTAGGGGTAAGTGAGGGTGGGCAGAGGGAGGGAGAGGTGGGAGGTGAGCCATTGTGAGTTCTTACCATAAGGGGGTGGCTTAGAACTCCCTGATTTTGAAGTGGAGGTAGTCCAGTGCTTAAATCTCTGCATTCCTGTGGCTGCTGTTGGGGGGATCTGATTCCCTGGGACCTAGGCTGGACTGGCTTGGTGGGAGCAGGAAAGGACCAGTGTTTGGTGGGACAATGCCTGCTGAACCTGGGTGGCTGGACCTGTAAGAAATCCTTAACTGTTTGCATAGATTTTGCTTTTTCTTACATCTTTTTTAAAACCTCTTCTGCCTTAGTGCCAAATAAGTTGCCTTTGTGCAAGGGGGCATCCAACAATTTAGATTTGACATGGTCTGGCAAGGGCTGTTCCTTAAACCATGCATGCCTTTTAATGACAGATCCAGTGACTGCTGCCCTGCAAGAAGCTTCTAGGGAGTCAAAGCCACAGTGCAAGGTGTGTTTAGTTACTAGACTTGCAAAATGCATTAACTCTTGTAATTCTTTAGATTCTTGCCAAGCAAGAAAGGAAGACATTTTTTGTTTGAGGAGTTGCAGGGTATGTTGCTGAAATTTTAGCATATGGAACTAACAATTTAGTGCCCTGATAAGAAGAGTAGCTGAGGTGTATACTTTTTTTTACCCCATCTGTCTAGTGCTCAAGAATCCCTATTGGAGGGTGTGGGATTCTTAGCAGAAGTTGCTTTAATCCCTTTAGGCCCTTGAGAAATAACCTCAGGGTCAGCACTAAGATTTTTAAAAAGAAATTTGTGAGAGTCAGGGACTCTACAGTACCTGTCTGGTTTTCTGGGCGCAGAAGGGAGGGTGTCAGAAGTCAAGCTGGATTCCAGGAAAAAGTACAGTTGTGTGCAAGTACCATAAATGTAAATGTTTGAGTGTATTCACTGTTGCAGTCATTACATTTGGGGTAATCTGCAGGCAGGTTGCCCTCAGTCGGCCTGATTAACAAAGTCTTGGGTCCTGCGTCGGTTGCTGTCCCTTCTTCCATAATGTCAAGGGGTATAAAACATGCAGCTGATGCCATTACATCTGTTTTTCTTTCCCCAGATGCCAGGTGCCCACCAAATGGGGAGCAATACATATATATATATATATATATATATATATATATATATATATATATAAGTATATAATGTTAAACACAAAAAATATACCTCCAAACAAAAGCAAATACACCCAAAAAAGCTTTTAAGCATAGTAAAAGAAAGGAGGTATAGTAAGAGAAAAACAGGGGGCTGGAGGGTGGGTAACCAGGACTACAACAGTGAATACATTTATGGTAAGTGTACAAAACTGTACTAGGTTCTTCATGTTTCACTGTTGCAGTCATTACATTTGGGTAGAATCCCAAAGCTATGGTTGGGAAGATGAATTTATACAGCATTAGGAGCAGCTATAAGGCCCTGCAGGGCAGCAGTGGCAAAGCCAGCTCTGGATTTAGAGAAGAGTGGTAAATGGTAATGTTTGGTGAACATTTGAACTGAGCTCCAGGTAGCAGCTTCTAGAATGTCTCTGGTAGGAACACCTCTGAGAAAGGCTGTAGAAGTAGAGCTCCAGGTAGCAGCTTCTAGAATGTCTCTGGTAGGAACCCCTCTGAGAAAGGCTGCAGAAGTAGATGCAGCCCTGGTGGAATGAGATCTGATCCCCTTGGGGATAGGTTTACCATGGTGCATATAGCAGAAATAAATACAATGGCTTATTCATTTGGAAATAGTCTGCTTTGAAATAGCCTTTCCCTCTGCCCCTGCAGCAAATGCCACCAATAGTTGTTCAGATTTTCTTAGATATTTCGTCCTGTTTAAGTAGAATCTAAGTTGTCTGTGTACATCCAATGAATGTAGAATCCGCTCACCCTTCTTCTGTGGACTGGGGAAGAAAGTTGGCAGATGAATGGTCTGATTAAGAGCCACACTGGATACCACCTTAGGCATGAAAGATGGATTGGTCCTGAGAGTCTCCCTGTCCGGATGAAAAATAATGAAAGTCTCCACTGCCATAAGAGCCTGTAATTCTGAAATCCTTCTAGCTGAAGTGACTGCTAAAAGGAAAGCTGTTTTCCAGGAGAGAAATTTTAGGTCTGCAGTAGCAGCTGGCTCAAAAGGAGGGAGAGTGAGTTTTTCCAAAACAAAATTGAGGTCCCATGCAGGAGTTGGTGCTCTCCTGGGAGGTCTTAAATATTTGGCCCCTCTGAGATACTGCTTTAGCACAGGATGAGAGAAGAGGGGAGGTTCTGTGCTGTAATGAGCTGAAACAGCAGAGGCATGGACTTTTATGGAAGAAAAGGATAGGCCCTTGTGAAGCATCTCAGTTAAGTATTGTAGAATCTGAGGAATATTGGGCATTGCTGTGCTTATTCCTTGTGACTGGTTCCAGGCACTGAATCTTTTCCATTTGTCAGCATAAGATTTTCTAGTACTAGGTCTTCTAGCCTCCAAAATGACATCCATCACTGGTTTGCTGAGGGATGCCAAGGGTGAAATTAGTTGATTAGCCACACTGGAGATTCAAGGTTTGGAGCTGAGTGTGCAGAATTTGGTAGTTCTGCTGAGACAGTAGGTAAGGTGTCTGAGACAGGTGCCAGAGGAAGATGTGACACATTGTGCAGGAGTGGTTACCAGTGTTGGCGAAGCCAGTCTGGAGCAATCAGAATCATTTTTGGTTTGTCCTGTTTGACTTTTAGTAGAACTTTGGAGAGCAGAGGCAGAGGGGGAAAGCATATACTGACAGGTTTTTCCAGCTGAGTGATAGAGCTTCCAATTTCCAAGCTTTTTTGTCATGCATTCTTGTGCAGAATTTGTCCAACTGATAGTTCTGGGATGAGGCAAAAAGATCTATGTCTGGGTTCCCCCATTTGCGTGTCAACATGTTGAAAACTTGTGGTTCCATAAGATTTCTGCTTACTTTGTCTGCCAGAGTATTTAGCTTTCCTGGCAGGAATTGCGCTTGTAGTTGTATCTGATAAGTCAAGGCCGTGTTCCACAATGCCATGGCTAGTCTGCAAAGGGGTAGGAATGTGTACCCCCTGCTTGTTTATGTACCACATAACTGTGGTGTTGTCTGTCTATCAGTAGTTGTCCTGAATGAAGGTAGTCCTTGAAAACTGTCAGAGCATTCTGTACAGCTAGCATCTCTTTCTGATTGATATGTAGGTGCATTTGATTTGGGCTCCATTTGCCCTGAATGCACCTCCCTGCCAGATGAGCCCCCCCCCCCAAGTATAGTCTGATGCGTCTGTTGCTAGGGTTTGGGTGGCAGGGGGTGGAGTGAATGGCAGTCCCTTGTTTTGGTGGCAGGCCTCTGCCCACCATAGGAATCATTGTTTCCAGGCTGTGACAATGTTGATTCCATAAACTTTTTAAGTACCACTGAAGTTTCCTCATATGCAGTCTTGCAAATGGAATTAGAAGAATGAAGAGGCTATGTATCCCAAGGCCTGCAGAATTTGTCTTGCAGATAGCAGGGTTTTTGTGGCCACCTGTTTGAAGGAAGTCATCAATTGAATTTGCTTTTCTGGCGCAAGGTAAGCCATCGGGGCAGTTGTATTCAAGCTTGCACCCAGGAATGTAATTTTTTGAGAGGGTACCAGTTGTGATTTCTTTTCGTTTATGGTGTACCCTAGACAAGTTAGAACCCTTTTTACAAATGCTAGATGCTTTAGAAGAATGTACTTGTTTTGTGCCTGAATTAGACAATCGTCTAGGTATGGATATATCTGAATATTTCTTTGTCTGCAAAATGCAATTACTGGTGCCAAGCACTTTGTGAAGACCCTGGGTGCAGTAGATAAGCCAAAGGGCAGTGCAGAGAACTGGTAATGCAAGTAGCCTGCTTTGAAGCGGAGGTATCTTCTGCAAGATTCCCCGATTGGGATATGCAGGTAAGCCTCTTAAGTCTAGAGTTACCAACCAGGCATCTTTGCCTAGCATAGGTAGTAACTGTTGGAGAGTCCGCATCTTGAATTTTGATATGTCCAGAAATGTGCTTAGAGTGGATAAATCCAGAATTGGACGCCATGATTTGTCTTTTCTGGGTACCAGGAAAAGTCTGGAATAGAAACCTTGTCCCTTTTCCGGTACTGGTTGAATAGCCCCCATGTTCAAGAGGGACAGAACTTGTTACTGGGCCTCTGCCCACTGATTTGGGAGCAGATCTGGCCATCCGTTTGGGATTGACAATGTGTGGAAGTAAAATCTGTATCCCTGGGATACTATATTTAAAACCCAAATGTCCTGGGTAATAAGTTGCCAGTTTCATGCATGAAGTGCTACATTTCCCCTCAAAGAGGCAGCTAAGAGGTAAGTGCTTGGTGATCGTAGAGGGAAGTCATTGAGACTGTTTACCACAGGGAGATGCCTTGTTGCTTTCAGATTTGGAGGTGAGGGCACCCCCACTGTTTTGTTCTAAAAGTTCCTTGTGACTGAAACCTGGAGCCTTTGGAATGTCTTGATTTGACTTGAGCGGCTCTTGAGGGGACTGGAAAGGACCAGTTCTTAGTAGGCCAGTGCCTACTAAATCTTGGGAGGTTACACTTGTAAGAATTCTTTCACAGTTTGCATAGATTTAGCTTTATCTTCCATCTTTTTTAACACTTCTTCAGCCGTATTACCAAAGAGACAGTCCTCTTGTAAAGGAGCCTCCAACAATTTTGCTTTAACATGGTCAGGCAGAGTTTGCTCTTTGAGCTAAGCATGCCTTCTTAACACAGATCCAGTTACAGCAGCCCTGCAAGAGGCCTCCAAGGAATCAAAACCACATTGCAAAGTATGTTTTCCAATTTGTTCAGCTGAATGCAATAAATCCTGCAATTCTTTATTTTCCACACAGTCAGAGATTAACATAATTTTCTGTTTAAGTAGTCCCATGATATGCTGTTGATATTTAAGCATATGAAATCGACAGTTTAAAGCCCTAATTGCCAAGTTTGCAGACGTATAAACCTTCTTACCATCTATCCAGCGCCCTGGAATCTCTATGAGAAGGGGTAAGATTTTTGGCAGAAGAGGCCTTAATGCCCTTGGGACCCTGAGAAATGGTTTCAGGATCAGCAACAGGGTTTTTGAAAAGGAATTTATGGAAGTCAGGAACCCTGTAGTATCTGTCTGGCTTACAAGGAGCCGGAGGCAGAGAATCAGAAGTCATACTAGATTCTGAAAATACATCGTCCACAATGTCTAGAACAGGAGGTATAGCCAAAGGCCTATGCTGAGGAAGTAGAAGAAAATCCCCAAGTCTCTTTTTAGATTCAGAGAAATCATGACTTTCCCAGTGGAAATTTTCCCTTAAGGCATGTAAAGTTTCCCCAAAAGAAAAATCCTCAGGGGGAGAGACTAAAGGAATGGAATCCCCTGCATCAGAGTCCTCATAAGTAGGACTAGACAAATCCTGTTCATTAGAAGAGTCAGAAGGCCTCTTAGAAGGAGGGGGATAGCTACCCCTGATCAGAGTAATTCAATCTTCAGCCATTATGATCATTTGTTTTTTAGGCATAGGGGTCTGCACATGTAGCCCAGGTGTCGGTTTTTTAGACATAGCTTTAGATTTTGGCCTTAGTTTTGAAGATGGCATCTGTCTAATATACAAATCTGTAGGGCTGAAAACACCCTCAGAAGCCAGTGCCTGCACAGCGGTTCTGGACCCATCTAAGGTAGAGACATCAGCGGGTT
Organism: Protopterus annectens; assembly: GCF_019279795.1. Taxonomy (NCBI): domain Eukaryota; kingdom Metazoa; phylum Chordata; order Ceratodontiformes; family Protopteridae; genus Protopterus; species Protopterus annectens. Next base: position 1,146,271,367 of record NC_056731.1, read on the forward strand.
CCATAACTGAAGCACCTCACGGCATACCAGACTCCGAATGGGTCTCAGTAGAGGCCTGCGAATCAGAAGTAGTGGGTATTAGGTGCTGCAAAAGCGCCTCACTGAGTATTGGTGACTGGCTTAGGAGAAGCATCATCGGTTTTGGACCTCAACGGTATGTTTCTGTCTTTTTCTTTGCGTTTTTTTTAGGTATTCCAGTAGTCGGACTGCTAACCGACGACATTTCTGGATAGTTAAATCTTGAGCCAAAATATTTAGAAGCAAAAATATACTGACGTTTAACCATGCATTGATTAAATTTAGCACAAAACCGACAGCAAGGCACGTTGTGGTCAGGGCCTAGGCAAGGAATACAGTACAAATGAAAATCCTTATGAGGTATTTGCTTCCCACAAGTAATGCAATTATTAACTTTTACTGACATCGGTAAGGAGCAAGAAAAAGTTTCTAACGGGTACTTAGCTTTAGTTGAAGACTTCAGTTCTGAAACTCGAAAATGAAAATTTCAGGAGTCGGCCGACTGGCACTTGCAAACTGCTTCTGCTTTGGGCACAGTGCAGCAAGAAAGACTGATGTAATGGCATCGGCTGCATGTTTTATACCCCTGACGACCTGACGTCATGGAAGAAGAGAGAGCAACCAACGCAGGACCCAAGACTTTGTTAAACAGGCCGACAGAGGGCAACCTGCCAGCAGATTACCCCAAATGTAATGACTGCAACAGTGAAACACGAAGAACATCATCCTTCACAACATCCAGGACTGGGGGGATTGGCCAAGGGTCTGTGTTGTGGAAGATCTAGGAATTCCCTGAGTTTCTTTTTAGACTGAGGGTAGTCTTGACTCTCCCATTGGAAATGCTCCCTTAAGGTATGCAGGGTTTCCCCAAAGGAAAAATCTTCTGGGGGAGAGGCTGAACGGATGGAATCCTCTGCATCAGAATCCTCATAAGGAGAGAGGGGTTGCATGTCTTCATATTCAGATGCATCAGAGTCATTGGACTCTTGTTCAGACAAAACTACAGGGGACAGATCTCTTTTTCCTTTTGGAGGGGGTAGCTTGGCTTCCCCTGATCAGCATGATAAGGTCTTCTGCCATTTTAAGCATTTGAGACTGAGGCAAGGAAGCAGGTGCCTGAGAGTGGGTCATCGGTTTCTTGGGTGTGGTTCTACCCTGGGCCTAAGAAACTCTGTCGTTTTCGAAAGAACGGTAGTCACGAAAGAAGACATCAGTTTGAGTCGAGAATCAGTAGTGTGAAGGACTTCCTCGGTAATGCTACTCAATGCCAGAAGTCTAAACCTCAAGATGCACGCACTCGAAACTCTCCTTAGCATGGAGAACATCGATATCTGTGCAGTAACAGAAACCTGGTTCAAGGCTCCCGAGAGCACCCCAGCACTACCAGGTTATACCTCATACCATGCTTTTCGGCCACAAAACTTGGACCATACCACAAAAGGAGGGGGAGTATCAATATTCGTTAAAGATACCCACACCTCCAGGTTGGTGGCACAGCACAAAGCATCAGAGACTATCCATGTGCAACTAACAGTGGGTAAAGCTGCCTTCCACAGTTTATAGCCTGCTACAGACCACCCTCCCAAACCCAGGAACCCCACTCAGCCTTCCTGAGAACACTGGAAAATATGAAGATCTCTCCAAACACCATTATATTGGGCGACTTCAACTACCCAAACATAGACTGGTAGCATTACTCTAGCTACAACACCCTAGCCCAAAGGCTCCTAGAATTTATAAACTCAAATGCTATGGAACAACTTGTTAACACTCCCACAAGAGGGGAAAACAAACTGGACCTGATCATCACCAACATGGGGACTCTATGCTCCAGACCAGAAGTGTATCCCTCACTGGCAAGATCAGACCATAAACTAATCTCACTGGATATTCACATCCTGACTCCACCTCCTGCCCTGAAAACCACAGTGAAAAACTTCTCTAAAGCAAATTTCACACTCCTCAAAACCGAGGTGGAATCCTTCAAAGCCCCCGGGCCTGTGGAAAATACGGCCCAGTCCGCAGAATCCTTTATAAACGCATTCTATGAACACCTTCAGCAATGCATGGATCATGCAATCCCAAATAAAACCAAGACCCAATCCTCCAAAGGCAGACGTCCTGTCTGGTGGACCCCAGCCATAAACAAACTATACAATAGAAGGAGGAAGCTACTACATGATGGAGCAAAATCCCAAAAAGGGAAGGCATCTCTGATCAGTATTAGCAAAAAACTACGGGCACTCATAAAATCGTCTAAGGCCAGCTTCGAGAGAAAAATTGCACAGGACACTAAGGATAATCACAAGGCTTTCTTTAGTTATGTTAGGAACCTGGGTGGGAATTCCCAGATATGCTCAAAATTAGTCCAAAATGACAAAAAATACACTGAACCCACAGACATTGCCAACATCCTAGCTGACAGGTTCAGCGCAAACTCCCCCTCCCCACCAAAAGGGCAAATATTTATCCCAGCAGAGTGATGCCCCCCTGACATCTCAGATGCTCAGGTAAGAGATGCCCTCTCCAAAGCAAAAAACAAAGTATCAATGGGACCAGACGGTGTCCCGGGCTGCGTCCTACATGAACTCCAAGAAGAGCTAAACCCAAACATAAAACTACTGTTCAATCTCAGCCTTACTACAGGATATGTACCCAAAGAGTGGCGTACAGCAACTGTGGTCCCTCTCCACAAAGGTGGTGCCTCAACGGATCCTGGAAACCATCGCCCCATAAGCCTGATTAGCTTGGTCTACAAAGCTATGGAAAGGATCATCATGGACCTCATAAATAAAGATATTGGGGACCTACAGACACTGGATCCTACCCAGTTCAGCTTTGTTAAGGGCAGATCCTGCCTCTTAAACCTGGTTGATTTCTTTGAAACAGTCACCAAGGCCATTGACGAGGGGAAGGTGGTCCACACAGCCTACCTGGACCTCGCAAAAGCCTTCGATACAATACTGCCCTTGGGCATTATAGATAAGCTCACCAGCTTAAATATAAAGCCTTATGTCACTAGATGGGTTGCAAACTGGCTCAAGGACAGAACCCACATGGTTAGAATTCCTGGAGCCATGTCAGACTCCAAAACAGTTACAAGTCGTGTCCCACAAGGCTCAGTCCTGGGACCTCTCTTGTTCGGTATATATTTCTCGGAGGTACAGGCCAACATGGAAGGACTGTGGCTGACTAAGTTCGCAGATGACTGCAAACTGGGTGCCGTAATCGACTCACCAGCTGACACAAGCATCCTCCAAAAGGGCCGCATAGAAACAGACAACTGGTGCCAGAGCCATGGCCTCAAGCTAAATGCCAAAAAGTGTATAGTCATCCCCTTTGGCAAAAACAAAGTGCCCACAAATTACCACATAGGTGGTAATCCATTAAGTATAGAAGAAGTAATTAGGGACCTGGGGACCCAAGTTGACAGCAATCTCTCATTTGACAACCACGTGGCCAAAGTGGTTAGAAAAACATTTTATATACCCACCTAATCATGGAAGGATTCACATCTAGATCAGGGGAGGTCATCGTGCCTCTTTACTCATCCCTCATCAGGCCCATAATTGAGTACAATGCCCCTTTTGGGATGTACCTTACCAGACACCTGCAGCAATTGGAAAGACCCCAAAAGTACCTCACCAAGAGGATCATAGGGCTCAAACAGATGCCATATGCTGCCCGGTTAAAGAAACTCCAGCTCTACTCAGTGGCATACCGCCTGCTCAGAGGCAATCTGTGCCTGACGTATAAAGCCATGTCCAACCCGGAATTAATGGACATGCTGCACCTCAGAAAATCCAAATCCCATTGAGCTACACGCTCGAGAGACTTGAACCTCAGCACTGAAATAAATAGGACATGCTGGAGGGACAGATTCATAACCCAGAGGCACCCTTCACTCTGGAATAAAATCCCAGTCCAGGTTAGGCAGAGTCCCTCATTGACTCTCTTCAAGAGGAATCTTAATGAGTGGATGGGAGATTGTAGGTTTACCCCGGGTATTACTTCTGTGTCACTGTTAGACAGAGGCACAGTATACTAACCTCGAAAAAGGGCATAGCAAAATTAATTTAAAATGGGTGGCAAAAGCCAAACACATTCTGGCTAGGCTTATAAATGCCCTACAGCAGATAGCCTAGTATGAACCTATGAAAGCCGGTGCCTGCTCAGCGGCTCCGGACCCATCCAAGGTAGAGACAACCGCAGGATACTTAGTCGAAGATGAGTTTTGCGGCATACCGAACTCCAAAAGGGTCTTGGTAATGGCCTGCGAATCCAAAGAAGCGGGCATCAGGGGCTGCAAAAGCACCTCACTAAGGACTGGAGAACTGACGACTAGCTTAACGGAAGTGTCGTCGGTGGGTTTGGATCTGTGTTTGTCTTTATTTTTAAGTTTTTTCGGAAGATCTGCTGTCAGATGGCTTAACGAAGCCATATTGGAATTCGTTGTAAGCGAAAATATCTGGCTACAATAAGGGCCCGACAGAGTTCTGGCGTTGAATAAAGCACAGAAGTGACAACGGGGGACATCGTGGTCTGGGCCTAAACAAGTGATGCAGTAAGAATGGAAGTCTCGGTGTGGTATTTGCTTTTCAGAGGCAAGACAATTATTAACTTTTTCTGACATCGGTTAGTGCAAGAAAAAAGGATCCTCAACGGGGTACTTAGTTTAGAAGACTTCAACTTAAATTCGGTAGCGGCCGACCGGCACTAGTGCAAACTGCTTCTGGCTCCACGGCAAGGAAGACTGATGTAATGGCGTCTGCTGCCTTACTTTATATTACTGACGCCTGACGTCAGTCCTGAAGCTACAGCAACTGACGCAGAAATACTAAACCTCTGGTATTCAGACCGGCCGAGGGCTACCCTGGCAGGGATAACCCAAATGTGATGACTGCAACAGTGAAACACAAAGAACATCTGCAAACATAAGGGACTTCAGGTTACCCTTGTCTATGAGGAAGTATAAAACAGAAATCAACTAGACCAATAGCTCTGTGTTGTGAAGCCTTTGTAAGTACTGTTCATTTATGTTAGCCAATTGTTTTGGCAGAACCCTGTGATGGGAGTACTGCATCTGACCATAAATAAACACTACAAGTGTCTTGAACTATGTAAAGCCTGCAGCATGTTAACATATACCAGATAAAGATTTTGAAACTGCACCTAAGCACTGCAGACTGAGCGTCTTGTAGAAGATTCAGTTTTCTTTACACTGAACTTTTCTTTTTAATAAATGTGACCTTATTACTGGAAAGTTGCCTCAAGTGAGTAATTTAAAAGTCACAAGTAGACAATTTCTACAGTATTCTCTAGATATTCTAAGACATAATGCAACACTTTACCCTAAAGCCTTGGCATGGTCTGAAACTGAAACATGTTTTGTATAAGTATGGCCCCAATTAGCAAATGAATCAATTTAACAATTAAAACACTACTTTTTGCAGTTGCTTCTGAATGCACATTCTTATGTCCTTACTTCTATAAGGAAGTTCTTCTGTGTCATCCTGTGAAAGACCTTACCTAGTTAAAAAAAGAAATAAATATGTATGAGGGGGAGTGCCATAATGGTTAAAGTGTCTATCTTAGTAACACAAAGTAAAGGGTTTGAGTCTCACCTTTGAGACGCATGGCTAAGCTCAAAAACGTTCCCTGTGGTCACTGACCTAGTAATCACCAAAGAACATATAAACTTTCTCCTTCAGCCATGACTAACAATTCAGACAAAGCATATTATATCTTCACGAGAAAAAAAATACGCCAAATTTCACTTCATAACAAATGACAATTTAATGCATTCATTAAAATGAGCAAAGACATGTGAAATGTGCCAAAGTTACAGACTTAAAAAAAATAACAAAAAACTTCACATATCGAGGTAAAGCAAAGTGAAACAATGTTCCACACTGTGCTGGTTTTTAAAAGCATGATATCATTTAAGCAGCAGAAATTCTCAAAATGATTGCATAAGTTACAGCCAGTGGAACAGTAGAAAATTAAAGAATGCAGCCTCAGTGGAAGGTTACATTTAACATGTTGCACCCCTCAAAAAGGCTTCCAGTTCAAATAAAACATCTTCACTGGTGCAGTTACATTGTCCTTTAGCATAAAATTTTACAAACCATAAGAAAAAGAAACAAAATGAACAACTCAATAAGCAAAAGTTCATATAATTCATTTTAACAGTGAATTTTCATTCATAAACTGCACTACAAATCACTTTACTGTGCATTCTTAAATACCTTCATTACATACCAAATACAACCCCCTTCAAAGCTGCATATGACTATGTAAAACTTAACATAATAAAGGAGTCATTAATTTTTAGTGCAAAAAGACAAAGTGAAGGGTAAAAGATACAGTCACTTTTTTTCATCCCACTGTGTTCCAGTTGAAAGTTAAAATGGCACTGTTTGGCAACAGAATGAGGCCTGCAGTGGCAGCAAAACCTAGTTTGTCCCAAGAGCTTCCTAAAGTCAAGCTAAGGTGATAGTAATTTTACCGCACTGAGCTCTGAAAATACATAAATACATTCATATTTTGTCTATAGAGATGATAAACTTTAGAGCCAAAATACAAACATCTGTAACATTCTCCCACAGAAAATATTTTACTAATATTCATATGAACTGCAAGGGCAAAGAAAAGTAACTTTGGTTTGAAAGCTGCTATATATACAATACTTTCAGTTTTGATACCTTTACTTAAATATTGCCAAGTATTTTTCTCATTAAACTGAAACTTAAGACACAATATATTATTCTTTAATTATCTGTAAACATTTGATCCGTCAAAGAGTACTTGTTCTATCTATTTGCAACTGAGGCATTATGCCCACACCAATAAATAATCTCAAAACAAATGGTATACAGCTTTGATATCACAGGAACTAACTTCATGAATGCTACATCTACATACAGTTTCACAACCCTATTCCAATTACACACATTTAACCTTTGCAACCTACATCTTTATACACAGTCTGCATAAGCATTTTCAATGAAAAAAAGTATAAAATACAGTAACGAACTGACTGAATAACACCTGCACACTAACATGCTGGTGATCGAGTTACATTCAAAGGCGGCCTAAAATTACTTTAGCAAATACAGTATTAAAACCCTAGATCTGTACTTGCAGCATACAAACAGGTGAACGCTAAGTGATAAAACTGTTGGATTTTTCTGGAATGTTTCGCTACTGATCATTTAGCTGCAGGGGTGGACAGAAGACATCTGTACCCCATAACAGTAAAAACAGCACAAGGTTGCAATTGTGAATTACACAACAGTCAGGAAGGGAGAAAGAGGAACAGAAACAATTCTGGGTATGCGTATCATGACTCCTTTGCAGGTAAAATGTCATTAAGCACCATCAGGAATGAAATATACAGGACTCTGAAAATATAGGAATTCAACACATCAGAAAACTCAACTAAAAGTGAACACCTTTCTCTTCTCAAGGCAGACAAAACCATGTATGTGTAATGAGGTGGAAATTTCTGTAGCATAAAGAAGGGGTACTGTTTCAATTGAGAATCTGAGAAAACCACATTAAAAAAGGTAGCTGTGCAGGACACCTAATACAGCACTACATCTTCAAGAGCATGTCATTCAGCAAGTACACGTGCACAATCCAGCCACAACGTACCAGGCTTCCAAGTAGTTTTGATCAAGCAACCACATCCTTTCATCTGTAAAACTTCAATCACAGTATCCACAATTATAAAAAGGGAAGGTGGATCTCATTGACTCCAGTCCTTTATAACTACTATATCATACAGGGGAAAAAAAATCAAATGATGAGCCAAAGGAGGAAAAAATAAATAAATGAAGAGTCTAAGACAACGCTTGGCAAATCCAGGGATAATTATCCTCATAATGGAGAAAACAGGAGTTGGCCACACAGTAACCTGGTTGACTACCTTACACGACTGTTCCAATACATTATCAAAGATCCTAGTTATACCTTATGCAGCCACCCCATTTTCTCTGAGGAAGTCTCAGTCAGCACATAACATGTCTGGACCATGTCCCAAGTGTCCAGGTGATGGCAGAAACAACTGTAGACAATCCTGCAAAACTGGTAAAAACACCTACTTGAGAATGTGAAGAGGACCAATATGTTTAAAAAAGAGGAAATGAGGGATCTACCCTGCTGAATTCTGAACAAAGAAGCTACAATGCACAATGAAATTGTGGACGTAGGATGACTGCAGACTAAACAGCAGTTTAAGATTGAAATGAAGTTGGTCGGCTCCCTAGTGGAACAAAACTCAAGCACCAACTTGTTGAACATACTATCAATGTTTAAGTGCGAGATCAGTGAAGTATGGCAGCATGGAAGTTTCTTCCCTTATCCCAAGGTTCAGCTGTTCAGAGTTAGTAATGTGGGAAGGGACTAAACAAAAGATAATACAAAAGCTGGGGAACTGGAAGATTTTGTTTATGGATATAAATAGTTAAGATACAAGCAGTGAAAACGTTTCTAGGTACTTTAGTTTTATACATGTTAGATATTATTTCTGTCAACCAGAGGAACAGTTGTAGACAATAATAAAGAATGTATCTTGGAGGAAAAGAGGGCAACAGTAAATAGGATAAGCTGATCCTCCCAATACAAAATAGTGGTTTAGGATGACCTGATTTGAAGGGATGATATTTTACAGCTACAGAGTTGAGGCTCATATACCTAACACAGAGAAGCTTATAAGTCAAAGTGGAAAGTGATGATGATGAAGTTGGGGGGGGTCAAGAAATAAGGAGAGAGTGGGATTTTGGATGCAGATCTTTAAGAAGAAGAATAACCACCACACTGAATATTATATTCATAAAGTTGCATAAAATATTCTACGAACGCCAACAATGGAATGGAGAAAGGCAAATTTGCCAACAGGAATGATTGTAAAAAGGGGTATAGAAAATAGGCAAGAAAGGACTGCAATTTACTGGAGAAAACTGGCAAATGAACCAAGGTACTGCTAGCAAACAACTAGAGACGGAAAGGTAATAGAGTAGGATGAGGTCAAGAAATTGTTTGGACTGTAGGTTAAAGTCAGTTTTCCCTACCAGGGATTGATAGAGTACAGGCAAAGAGAAAGAGATAGGGGAGTACTAAGTGAAAAAACCTGCTCTAGTAGAGTTTATACTCAAATCTAGACCAGAAGTAGCTGTTAAAAAGAGGAAAATTAGTAGAGCATATGAAATATTTCATGATCACTATAAGACTCAATCTGGGAGGTTAAAAAAGATTGGGAAGAAAGACTGGAAAAGCAAATTATAAAAATCAATACATTACCAAAATCCCTCATTACTTATTCCCTTCCAGAGATGCTGGGTGATCAAATTGGTGTAACCAAGGAAATTATATTTTGAGCTATAATACAGATAATACAGAATCAGAATTGCCTACACATAGTAAGGCCTTGCTGAGTCTAATTATGATGGATGTCAAAAAAGCAATTACTAGAAAATGGAAATCAAAGTCTAAACCAACTTTACTAGAAGTAGCAAAGAAAACACAACTGGAATTGGAATCTTTAGAAAAGGGTAAGAGAAAATTACATAGGAAGAAATGGGAATTGTGGGATCAATACATGCAGAGGAGGAACAAGGTTTAAAAGAAAGCAGAATTTGAGCTATGTACCGGTTGACTGGCAATGACTGGATATATTATAAGTGATGTATAATGTTTGCAGCTACAGTTCTGTCGGCATGGTTTGTAATGCATGTTTGGAACTGAGATTGTGCCCGTTTTCGTTTACATAAATGAAAGATTTCCTATGTAATACATGATTACATGTTTCTTGTTTAAAAAAAATCTCTCATTACTTCTTGTCGGAGGTGAGGAGTGTACTATAACTTAACCGGCTGCTAAGATAAGAGGCAACTTTGCTGACCTGGAAAAATGAGAGGACAGCATGACAAGCCAAGTATATGCACTTCTCACATGCTGACATGCAAATAAATTCCTGAGAAATCCAGTGAGTTCTTCATATCAACGAGAAGTTGCCTGCAGTCATATGCACTTTAAGTCCTGTGGAAAATGTTGAGAACTACTGGAAACATATATTTCAATCACCAAGTAGTCTATTTCTTGACTGTATCAATCAGCAGAATTTGTCTAAATGATCAGATGTATGGTTCTGCCGTATGAGAAAATGACTTATCCTCATATGTCTACAAACAAGGGGAACCAGAGGAACGGTCAAAGGAGTAAGTCTCAAAGACATGCAAAGTTCCTTAATGATGTTAGTTTGGATACACTGTAGGTTATAACATGAGTTTACACACAGTTTAGGGAAAAAAAACATTGTCTTATAGTGAATAAATTGGCTCACCCAAGAAGCATCAGAAATTGAACAGACTGTAGAACTTAAAACACTGACCACGAGATCCATCTGGATGAAGTAGTCTATTGTTTGGCTACAACTGATTAAGTGCATATGGAGTAAAACATGACAGTCTAACAAGATCTGAAAACCAAAGCAGTCAAACAGATGGAATCTAATAGTGTGGCCATGTGCTGCATATAAATGCACTGTGCAATAACTAAAACACACTGTACTGCAGAGAAGTGTTTATGTCTCTACAAATCTGTTTCTTCTGCACCTTAAAGAAAAAGAAGAACCTAAAAGTAAGCTTCTATGCTTTTTTTTCATTTGCCTTTCAGCTACCTTTTTGAACAGGGATCCAGAACTGAAGCTGTTTGGCAGAGATAACCTGATGCAAGATTAAGTGCACACCTATGCTTTAGAAACTGGATATAATTCTTCAAAGCCTTGCACATGACTCTATTTGCCTCTTGTTTACAGCCACAAGGTTGTGAAAATCAAATCCTGAAATGTAAAACTCCATAAAAATTAAACTATGAAATAACCAGACAGGAATGAAAGAAAGGTAATGTACCAGTTTCATTTACTACAAGCTGGAAAGCAAATGCACCAGTTTGCATCAGCAAAACTAAGAAATTAAGTTGTGTACCTAACTTTAATGACAGATCTGCACCAGTCAAGTTTCATCCTCTAATCAGTAGGAATTAAGTACAAAGCTGTAATACTTGCTCAGCACTGACCTAAACTTTCCCAGACTTCAACCCTTCCTCCTTACCCATAATGCCCCACACTATGCCTTCAGTCTCCAGATCTGTAGCAGACCACTCAAAAGTGGAGAATGCATGCATGTGTGAATTTTAATACAGATATATAAAAACCTATATACAAACACACACACATTACACACACACTGCTGGTAGAAGGTTAAATGGGAATGTGAGGAGGATGAATTATGATCAAGCAAAACAGGACTTTCAAATCTGTCATGGTCTGATTCACCCTTCTAACTAAAGGACACAATCCTCGACAGACCTTTCTGGATGGCAGTATGAAAGGATACACGAAATAACTGTGACCTTTAAGGAAGGGCTAGAAAAAGAGACCATATCCTGCTTGCAATTGCTTGTGAAATGTCCTCACAGATGACCAAGTCACATTAGCATATATGTAATCTAAGAAAGCATTCTTAAAGTCGTCACCTTTTGTAGAAGCTGTACTGTTAATTGTATGTTTATCAAAAAATATTTGATGTAATTACAAAACCATTTGGATAAAATGATTATTGATATCTTCTGCCCATTTTATAAGCAGCATAAAATACAAATAACAGTGAATCCTTTTTTTGTTATTTTGTACTGTCTAGACAAAAAAAAGTACCTAACGCATGATAAGACAAATAATGGAAGATTTACAGACTGGCTAAGATTAACTTCTGTGGCTACTTTGGGCATAACATTTTTTTTTTTTTTTACAGGATTACCTTATCCTTGTGGAAGATCAGATAAGGTGGTTTTATATACAGAAAACCTGAAGTTCAGAAATTCTTCTAACTGAGATGACTGTCACGAACAAGAGACTAGCATGATAATTTTTTTCTACCTTTGCAACTTATTCAAATGGAAGAAGCATAAGTTTTCCTAATACAAAACATAGATCCCATGGAGGAACAGGTTCTCTTAACAGGGTTCCGATAAGAAAAGCACCCTTCAGAAAGGCCTTATAAATGACAGACAATGCTAGTGACAAATTCTGAAACCCTTAGAGGAAATTAAAAATAGTTGTCATACAGACCTTTACTGAAAAACTGTTCAACCACCTGTCATTTGTTCCAGGTAATCAAGTATTGAAGAAATAGAGACAAAAGGTATCCAACACCTTTTCAAAAGACCAAACTAACAATCATGTCCATTACTTCTGTACATTTTCCTAGTACTGGGCTTCTTGGTAGACAGAAGGATAGGGGCAATCTTAATTTATGCTGCATTCCTGGCCATTACTAGAACTGAAGAAACCAAGTGATTAAACTCAGGGTCTAAAGGTCCAAGTGAGACCTGCCAGATGTTTAATTTAACAGAGTTCTGAACAGCCTCAGCCTGATGGCATCTCTAGAAGTTGTGGCCAGACCACAGGCTGGTATGTTGCTATAAGAATGACCATGACCTCTCTCATTTGGACTTTCTGTATGAATTTGGGAATCAGGGAAAGATGTGGCACCCTGCATTGATCAAGGAGGCACACAGGTTCCAGCAAGGCTTCCCATACTGGAACAGAAGAAAATCTTTGCCAGCATCTAGCTGATGAACCACTCGTGGAATCTGTCCACCAAGGAGATGGCTTTAAGGATGTCAATGAGTAGAAATATGGCATATTTCCACTTCAACACATCTCAACAGAGGGGACAGAAATGAGTTCCACACTGCTTGTTAATATACTAAATCACTTTCATGTTTGTCAGTGTATGGTGATCACTTCACAAGGGAGAGAATCTTGAAAGTCTTGCAGGATGAGAAGAGCCACCTTCTGTCCTTTGCTCTGTGACAATGTACCTCAGATTGGGTTACCTTCAGTTTACCGACAGTCCACTTCCCTGACACTTCAAGTTGCAGACATTCCCAAAGCAGACGTTATCCACGCGGTTAGTGAACACTTGGCCATCTACTTGAACTTTGCCCCTTACTCCCACAGTAGTGCATTCTCGGAGTTGGTATATTTAGTAAGGGGGGGTAGGAGGCGAAGCCCCCCACATAGGGGGGTGTAGGGGGCAAAGCCCCCCCACATCGGTGTTTTTTTTTTCCGGGTAGTTCTTCTGTTGGGATGACCAAGTGTTTACTTAACTTTCGGGAAACTGAAGGTAACCCCTCAGATCGTATGCCCTTGACAATAGCCACCCCTACCATAAGGATAAGGCATCCATGGTGACTAGGGATTGGTAATTTGGGAGGGCTGCTGAGATGCACATCAGTTTCAAGAACCCCCACTCCAGATGCTTTCAACGCTTCTGAAATTTTGATGCGATTCAACAACACATTGTATCACTGGTTCAAAGTCTCTGAACAGTCCACTGGATTACTCTCATATGGCACCTCACACATTGTACCATAAAAATCACAGTCATCATGAGCCTCAATACTCCGAGGCATGGGCTATCAATATAGCTCTAGAATAATACATTTTTGCATTATGCAAATAATGGGAGGAACTTTCTCCCTCAAGGGTGTGTGTGGCTCTGCACAAATGGGTGTCCAGTGAACAGCCCATAAATGTTAGAGTCTACCTGCACATCATCTGAAACTTGGAAAGATCTACAGTGATCGCTGAGGACTGGAGCTACATCAAAACAGAATCCCTAATGGAGATCAGCTTTTCTTAAATTGGAACAGCCAGGAGCCAGTCATCTAAGTAAAGTCCTTGATGCCTCTAGTTCACTATAACAACCACACATTTCATGGGTACCCTCTGGGCAGAGAATAATCCAAAATGAAGGGCCCCAAACTGGTTATGGATAGCTCTTAAGCAAAAGGAAAAGAACTGGTAATCTTTACATGTCAATAGATGTCTTGGAAGTCCCAAACAGCACATCCAATCTCTTCCTGACAAGCAAGGAAGAATTCACACCATCATAACCATCTATTTGTTTGGTACAAAATGGTTTTGGCCACTCAAATCTAAAATAAGTTTGAGCTCATGTCTTAAAAGAATCTACGGAATATCCATACTCTCTCTGATCCACTGGGATCTCCTTGATGGCTTTCTAAAGATGTTTAAGACCTTGACTCATGCCTCATCCTTCTGCTAGGGTGGGATATTGAAAACAGGATGAAAGCACTGATGGAGTGGGGTGAAAAAAGGAATTATGTACTCTCGGGATATTATGACCAATATTTGTTGCATGTGATTGCCTCTCAAACTGGCAGCTGGGGGTACAGATGGTTCCCAAATGCTTCCACAAAAGAACAGTTAAGCAAGGCCAGGGGAAGCTTAATAGATCAGTACACTACCCTAGTTACTAAATTGAATAAAATAACATAAAAGAAATGCAGCCCCCAGACTGGGGAATGCAGAATCTCCCAGTTAAGTTGAAAATTCTTATGGTCGGGTTGGCAGCTACCACAGAAGCCACCACTGCACCCAAACTGGGTTCTTCTCAATAGCTCCTTTTGTTGCTGTTGGCCATATCTGAACCACATATGATGACAGCTATTCTGTATTCTTTAAATGCTTTAAATGGATTGATGGGTGGCTAGAAGCTTGACAACAGCAGCTGAGAGGATTTACAACAGCAGCTGAAAGGATTTTCCCTTTCTTCTCACATTCCACCCATTTTTCCTTAACTTAACAGTCCAAACAAATTAGAATTTCTGAATGGGTCATTAAAGAAGATCATCCTGAAATTCTCAGCCAAATCAGTGAATTGCAGTCAGGCATGATGATATATCATACCTCCAGTTCCTACTGCCTTCACTTCACCATCTGCTGCACTTCAGCAAGATGCAAGTTCAGGTTGCGTCTGGTTGAAAGTGTAAATACCTGTACTTGTACTTCAGGCCAACAGGAGGTGAAACTGGAGAATCAGCCTTACCTTCTTCATTGGTATCTAGTTCATGAGAGTCATGTGGCGAATCTGCTTCTTCTTACATGGCCTTCTGACATACTCTGGTGGGGGACTTATTCAGACAGAAAGATGCAGAGGAAGAATCTGGCCCCAGCACACTTCTGCTTTTCTGCCTGAAGCCCTAAGGACTTCTGTTTTGTGTTGTGAAGGGTCAAGAGACACCAGACACAGGTGGCAGACAGTCTTGAGGCAAAGCTGGTGGCACTGCAGGCTCTAATCAATGCACAGAGAGTGAAGGTTGTGACACTGAGCACAATACTAGCTTCAACATCTGCATCAGTACCCTGGTAACCAGTGTAAAAATCAAAGTACTCAGCTCTGCCAGCACTAAGCCCCAGTGCCTGGCGACTGTCTGGTGCTAATGTTGACATCAATGCTCTCAGTTTCAAGGCCACAAAGGCTGAAAAACACCAACCTTAACACCAATGTTGGGCCTGAGTCATCAACTCAGATGCCAGAACTTGGAACAGACAGTTGGCAATGGAGGTATCAATGCCAATTCCTGCAGTATTAACAATGACACCAATATGTTATGAACAAACCGCACTAGTATCAGTACCAGCAAGGTGCTAGGTGGCCTAAAAGGAGATATAAAGCAGGATCCAATGAGAATATAAGTGATGATGGGAATTTGACACCATCCCTGTCTGACCCAGAATGAAAAGGGAGGTAGTACTTACTTCCAGAGTATCATATAGTCTATGGGCAGGAAAACAAATGCATGGAAAGAAAGGGACTTGACAGAAGAGGACCTACGCAAAGATCATCTCAAAGTCCAACTCAGATTGACAGGAAATACTTTCCTCTGTAGGATTCCATCCTGGGAGGAAAAGAAGGTTAGCCCTCCAAAACCCGTACAATAAATATGGAAACCTTCTTTGTCTGTCACATTTCTTAAATGTCTTGCCTTTAGATTTACTCCTGGAAGACATGTTGGTTGAAAACTGACTCTGGGAGTTGGATTCTCTAGAGAGCAAATCTCAATTTCAACTTTTATTTTTTAATCAATTAGACTACATTTGTCAAAATTAAAAATACATACATATGTTATCACACTTTGCTAGCAAGTGAGCAGCATTCAAAGAAGAAAGATAATTGACCAGTCTATCATGTGGCAGCATTTTGTGACCGCAAATCTTATATTTTTTTAAACCTTTAGCTTTCTTTATAATGTACCAAACCACAGCACAAACACTAAACTCTAAACATCAAAATGTTTAAAGTGCCACGGTAGAACCTGCAACAATACAGTGCTAGTACAAAAGCGAAGAGCCAGACAAATAGGAGCCTGGGGAAGGAAAGTACAGTTGTGTACACTTACCATAAATGTAGATGTTAGAGTGTATTCACTGTTGCAGTCATCACATTTGGGTAATCTGCTTGCAGTAGCCCTCAGCCGGCCTGATTAACAAATTCTTTGGTCCTGCGTCGGTTGCTGTCCCGATGCCATTACATCAGTTTTTTTGCCCCAGATGTCAGGTGCCCCCCTAATGGGAAGCAATGAAATCTATAAATATACAAGGTTAAACCTCCAACAAAAAAGCAAATACACCAAAAAGCTTTTGAGCATAGTAAAGTAGAGTAGAGGTATAGCCAAAAGAAGTAATTGGGCTGGAGGGAGGGTAACCAGGACTGCAACAGTGAATACACTTGAATATCTACATTTGTGGTAAGTGTACACAACTGTACTATGTTCTTTGTTTCACTGTTGCAGTCATCACATTTGGGTAGATTCCCAATCTAAGGATGGGAGGAGGAATTTAGATAGCATTAGGACCAACTATAAGGCCCTGCAAGACTGCAGTGGCAAAGCCAGCTCTGGATTTAGAGAAAATTAGCACATGGTAATGCTTGGTGAAAGTATGTACAGAACTCCAGGTAGCAGCTTCTAGGATGTCTCTGGTAGGGACGCCTCTGAGAAAGGCTGCAGAGGTAGACGCAGCCCTGGTTGAGTGGGGTCTAATCCGCTGTGGGATAGGTTTTCCATGGTGCTTGTAGTAGAAATTAATGCAATGGCCTATCCATTTGGAAATGGTTTGCTTTGAAATAGCCTTCACCTCTGCCCCTGCAGCAAATGCTACCAGTGGTTGCTCAGATTTCCTTTGAGGTTTAGTCCTGTCCAAGTAGAATGCAAGTTGTCTGTGCACATCTAAGGGGTGCAGTATCCATTCCCCTTTGTTCTGTGGATTAGGAAAGAAGGCTGGCAAATGAATGGACTGATTGAGGGCCACACTGGATACCACCTTGGGCATGAAGGAGGGATTGGTCCAGAGAGACACCCTGTCCCGCATGAAAGATGATGAAAGGCTCCACTGCCATGAGGGCCTGTAATTCAGATACCCTTCTTGCTGAAGTGATTGCTACAAGGAAAACTGTTTTCCAAGAAATGAATTTTAAGTCTGCAGTAGTAGCTGGCTCGAAAGAAGGAAGAGTGAGTTTTTCCAATACAAAGTTAAGGTTCCAGGATGGAGTTGGAGCTCTCCTGGGTGGTCGTACATTTTTGGCCCCTCTGAGGAACTGCTTGAGCAGTGGATGAGAGAAGAGGGTAGGTTCTATGCTATAATGAGCTGAAATGGCTGAGGCATGAATTTTTAATGGAGGAGAACGATAGGCCCTTGTGAAGTATCTCAGTTAAGTATTGTAAAATCTGAGGTAAATTGGGCACTGCTGTGAGACTGGTTCCAGGCACATAATCTTTTCCATGTTTCAGCACAAGATTTTCTAGTACTAGACCTCCTTGCCTCTAAAATGATATCCATCACTGGTTTATTGAGGGATGGTAAAGGAGAGATTAGGTAATTAGCCACGCTGCTAGGTTCAGTGTTTGAAGCTGAGGGTGCAGGATCTGGTTCTTCTGCTGAGACAATAGGATAGGAGTCTGAAGCAGGTGCCATGGGGCCAACAGTGACACACTGCGCAAGAGGGGGTACCAGTGTTGGCATGGCCAGTCTGGTGCAATCAAAATCGTCCTTGGTTTGTCTTATTTGATCTTTAGTAGTACTTTGGAGAGCAGAGGCAGAGGAGAAAAGGCATAAACTGTTTTTTCCAGCTGAAGGACAGAGGATCCACTTTCCAAGCATGTTTGTGGGGAGTCCTTGTGCAGAATTTGTCCAATTGATAGTTCTGGGGGGGAGCAAACAGGTCTATATCTGGGCTCCCCCATTTGCTTGTCAACATGTTGAAAATCCTTGGCTCCAGTTTTCACTTGTGTGGGTCCATGAGGTTTCTGCTTAGTTCGTCTGCCAGTGTATTTTGGTTTCCTGCAGGAATTGAGCTTGTCAATGCACTTGGTAGCTCAGGGCTGTGTTCCACAATGCCATGGCTAGTCTGAAGAGGGGGTAAGAATGTGTACCTCCCTGCTTGATTATGTACCACGTAACAGTGGTGTTGTCCGTCTTTACCATTAATTGTCCTGGAAGAATGTGATCCTTGAAGGCTGTCAGAGCATTCTGTACAGCTAACATTTCTTTTTGATTGATATGCAGGTGCATTTGACTTGGGTTCCATTTGCCCTGAATGCACTTCCCTGCCAGGTGAGCCCCCCGTGCACAGTCTGATGCGTTTGTTGTTAGGGTTTGGGCGGCAGGGGGTAGTGTGAATGGTAGTCCCTTGTTTTGGTGGCAGGCCTCTGCCCACCAAAGAAACTCTAGGAGTAGGCAAGGTATGATAGGAATCATTGCTTCTAGATCCTGAGAATGTTGACACCATAGGCTTTTTAGATACCATTGTAGTTTCCTCATATGCAGTCTTGCATATGGAATTAGAAGAATCCAGGAGGCCATGAACTCCAAGGCTTGTAGTATTTGCCTTGGAGTAGCAGGGTTTTTACGGCCACTTGTTTAAAGTAGGTTGTCAAATGAATTTGTTTCTCTGGCGTGAGGAAAGCCATCTGGGAAGTTGTATTCAAGCTTGCTCCCAGGAATATAATTTGTTGACAGGATACCAGGTGTGACTTCTTTTCATTTATGGTGTACCCCAGACAAGTTAGCACCCTTTGTACAAAGGCCAGATAATTCAAAAGTGTGTCCTGGATTTCTGCCTGAATTAAACAATCTTCCAGGTATGGGTATATTTGAATATTTCTTTGCCGGCAAAATTGCAATGACTGGAGCTAGGCACTTTGTGAATACCCTGGGCGCAGTAGATGAGCCAAAGGGCAGTGCAGAGAACTGGGCAGTGCGTCTAGCCTGCTTTGAAGTGTAGGTATCTTCTGCAAGATTCCCTGGTTGGGATGTGCAGGTATGCTTCCTTTAACTCTAGTGTTGCCAACCAGGCGTCTCTGCCTAGCATAGGGAGCAACCGGTGAAGAGTCAGCATCTTGAATTTTGGAATCACCAAAAAGGTGTTTAGAGTTGACAGGTCCAGGATAGGATGCCATGGACTGTCTTTTCTGGGTACCAGGAAAAGTCTTGAGTAGAAACCTTGTCCCTTTTCCTCTTCTGGTGCCAACTGAATAGCCCCCATGCTTAAGAGAGAAAGTACTTGCTTTTGGGCCTCTGCCCACTGATTTGGAGGTAGATCTGGCTATCCGCTTGGTGTTGGTAACATGTGGAAGGGAAATCTGTATCCCTGGGACACTATTTAAAACCCATTTGTCCTGAGTAATGAGTTCCCAGTTCTTTGCATGAAGAGCAATCCCCCCCCCCCAAAGGGGCAGTTAGTTGAGAAGTGCTTGGAAGTTTTAAAAAGAAGTCATTGAAACAGTTTACCATAGGGGGAGTTTTATTACTCCCAGATTTGGAAGTGGAGGCCCCCCCCCCACTGCTTAGTCCTGTGCATATCCTGGGACTGAATCCTGGGAGCTCTGCTGGATCTGGGTTTGGACTGAGAAGGTCTGCAAGAGGCAGAAAAGGACCAGTTCTTGGAAGGCCAATGCCTACTAAACCTTGGAGGTTGTACTTGTAAAAAATCTTTAACAGTTTGCATAGATTTTGTTTTTTCCTCCATCTTTTTAAGAACTTCTTCTGCCTTGTTGCCAAACTGGTGGTCCTGGTGTAAGGGAGCATCCAGTAATTTTGCTTTAACATGATCTGGCATGGACTGCTCCTTAAGCCAAGCATGCCTTCTAAGTACAGACCCAGTTACAGCAGCCCTGCAAGATGCCTCTAGTGAATCAAAACCACATTGCAAAGTATGTTTTCCAACTTGTTCAGCTGAGTGCAATAAATCCTGTAAATCCTTATTTTCAGCACAATCATAAATCAACATCATTTTCTGTTTAAGCAATCCAATAATATGCAGCTGATACTTTAACATACGAAACTGGCAATTCAAGGCCCTAATGGCCAAAGTTGCAGAAGTGTATACCTTTTTACCCCATCTACCCAGCGCCCTGGAGTCTCTATCAGAGGGGGTAGGATTCTTGGCAGTAGTAGCTTAAATACCCTTGGGTCCCTGTGAAATGTCTCAGGATCTGCAGTAGGATTTTTAAAAAGGAACTTGTGAGAATCAGGAACCCTGTAATATCTGTCAGGTTTTCTGGGAGCAGGAGGTAAAGAGTCAGGGGCCAAGCTAGATTCCGAAAAGGCATCATCAACAATGTCTAGTACAGGAGGAATGGCTAAAGGCCTGTGCTGGGGCAGAAGTAAGAAATCCCTAAGCCTCTTTTTAGAATCTAGAAAAATCCTGACCTTCCCAATGAAAATGCCCCCTGAGAGTATCTAAGGTTTCACCAAAAGAGAAATCCTCTGGGGGAGAAGCAGAGGGAATAGAGTCCTCGGCATCAGAATCCTCATAGGTTGATAAGGGTAAATCCTGGTCATCAGAGGAAACAGAAAATTCAGAATTGTCAGAAGTATCATAAGCAAACTCAGTCCTAGGTCTCTTAGAGGGGGAAAACAGGCTTCCCCTGATTAAAGTAACAAGGTCTTCAGCCATTCTTATCATTTGTTTTTTAGGCATAGAGGCCTGACCATGCGGTCTGGGCATCAGTTTTCTAGGCATGGTACAAGTTTTAGGCATTGAAGAAGAAGATGGTGTTGGTTTAATACGCAAGTCAGTAGGCCTGAAAACACCCTCAGAAGCCTGCACAGTGGCTCCGGACCCATCCAAGGTAGAGACATCCGCAGGTTCCACAAATGAAGCATCTCGCAGCATACTCCGAATGGGCCTTAGTAGAGGCCTGCGAATCTGAGGTAGCAGTTATCAGGGGCTGCGAAAGTGCCTCACTGAGTACTGGCGAACTGGCGACTGGCTTAGGAGATGTGTCGTCGGCAGCTTTGGACCAAGGCGGCCTGTTTCTGTCTTTATCTTTGCATTTCATTGGAATGTCGGCAGTTGGATGGCTTACCTAAGACCTATCAGGATAATTGAACTGAGCACCAAAATATTTAGAAGCGAAAATATACAGACGACGGATAGTTCATGGTTTAAATAAGGCACAAAACCGACAGTGAGGTACGTCGTGGTCAGGGCCTAGGCAAGAAATACAATACAAATTAAAATCTTTATGAGGTACTTGCTTTCCAGAAGTAATGCAATTATTTACTTTTACTGACATTGGTTAAGAGCAAGAAAATGTTTCCCCAATGGGGTACTTAGCTTTGAGATGAAGACTGCGGTTCTGAAGCTCGAAAACAAAAATTTCAGGAGTCGGCTGACCAGCACTTGCGAATTGCTTCTGCTTCGGGCACCACACAGCAAGAAAGACTGATGTAATGGTGTTGGCTGAATGTTTTATACCCTCATGACCTGACATCATGGAAGAAGGGACAGCAACAGACACAGGACCCAAGACTTTGTTAATCAGGCCGACTGAGGGCTACTGCAAGCAGATAACCCAAATGTGATGACTGCAACAGTGAAATATGAAGAACATCACCAAGTACTCATAGTATTGGAATGATTTCAAAGGAGTCCAGAAAGCAAATGACCTCAGAAAATGGTGCTTAAATCTGAAAAAGTAGAGAAACAACTTCATTACAATACCAAAAAGCAAACAGAATCCTACTGGCATTTAGATCTGTATTTCTACAGGAAGTCCAAAACATGATCTAGACAGTGAAAGAAGGGGGAGGGCATTATGGGTAAGAGGGAGGGAGACATTAAAGCTTGGAAAAGTTTAACTCAATATCGAGCAGACTGAAAATTGGTGCTTCAACTCTAGTGGTGAGATGGATGACAGGTAGACAGTAACAAATCCCAACAATCTTACAAATCCAACATTCTTGGCCACTTTGCTCCTTATTAACAGCAGCAACTGCACAAATTAAGTGCAATGTTTTCACCTTGGTTACAACCACAGACCTACTTGGGCATAACAGTAAACATTATGCTGTTTAAGACCTCAGCTTCCCAACAGTCTCCAGCTGCAAATGAACGATGAAGGCCACACCCCTATGTTAAAAATATAATAAAATTAGCAGGGGGCCAGGAACATGAAGAGAGGTCTCAAACGGTCTTGACACATATAATGTACTGGGTCTTACTGACATCAGCTATGATCCAACTGCCATAAAACAGACCGGTCTTTAAAATGGAATATAACTATTACCTTTTACTCCTGCAGTTAAAACTCAATCAACAAGAGCTTTAAAGCCACTACTTTGTCTACATAAGTAATGACTTTATGATTTGGTATGCCAGCAAAGAAAGCAGATGGCAAGGTGAAGAGCTGAAAGCATTGTATGCGGATAAACTGATTTCAAAATACACCTCAGGATAAAGGTATGCCCCAGTTGATAGCTTTAAATCAAACTGAATTACCTCAAACTGAATTACCTACATGTATATAAAGTCAGGCCACTCTACTCGTATAAAGAATCCTAAGTAACTTCTGACTTAAAAAAAAAAAAGTCTGGTTTAGAGATAAGATGCTGTTCTACTTTAGGCCATCTGTCTCAATGTCAAGACTGCTGCAAACTTCCCAGTATTATACAAGTATGCAAAAGAGACACTACTTTCAAGATGTACTTTTAACAGCAGATTTCTCAATTTACGTTCATCAGTATCCATCACATTTTTAATCAGTGCTAGGATTCCACAAAAAAACTGCCAGCAGGGCTATCAAGGTGTCACTATACAGAGGGGTAAGCTGGCTCATCTAGTTCCTGGAGTCATTCCTTGACATTGTGCCCTTCAACATTATTGAGGATTAAAAAAAAGAAAATGCTACAATTTTAGTAAAAGACAGAGAGATAATTTTTTTTTCTCTCTTTTAGATTGTAGCAAACTGTTTTTGCCACAGTTTAGACCACACACAGTGCTACAGGGCACAGATTTGACCACAAAAGCAATACTGGCTTTTAAAAAGACGATATGCACTAAACAGCAATCAGGCAGCTGATTGTGCCCCCTAACACTTTGTACCTGGGGCAGTTGCCCTCTTCGCCCCACTCCAGATAAAGCCATGTCCAACCCGGAATTAATGGACATGCTGCACCTCAGAAAATCCAAATCCCATCGAGCTACGCGCTCGAGAGACTTGAACCTCAGCACTGAAATAAATAGGACATGCTGGAGAGACAGATTCATAACCCAGAGGCTCCCTTCACTCTGGAATAAAATCCCAGTCCAGGTTAGGCAGAGTCCCTCATTGACTCTCTTCAAGAGGAATCTTGATGAGTGAATGGGAGATCGTAGGTTTACCCCGGGTATCACTTCTGTGTCACTGTTAGACAGAGGCACAGTATACTAACCTCGAAAAAGGGCATAGCAAAATAAATTTAAAATGGGTGGCGAAAGCCAAACACATTCTGGCTAGGCTTATAAATGCCCTAGGGCAGATAGCCTAGTATGAACCTATGAACCTATGAACATTAACATCTATGCAGGGTATAGGTAAACCATCTTCTTTCAACTCTTTTTGGGGAAATGAAACCTGTAGACAAACATTTACTGAAAAAAACAGCTATCACTCCAGCATCCAGTCTCACTGTGAGTGCCTAAATTAGAAAAACAAATGACTCCCAAGCTAGAACAGAAGCACAGTATAAAAATGGAGATATTCAGGAGGATGACATAACCCAAGTATAATTTTTTTTATAAAACTACTGCTTTTGAAATCTTAACTTGAGCCTCGTTTTCTCTGGGGTATCACACAAGCACAGCTACACAAAGTCTCATAACAAGCAATGCAAATAAGATACTCAGAAGCACCTGTGAGTAAGACATGTTGCAAAGCAAAGACAGGTAAATTAACAACAATAATAAAAACTCAATCGCCCGCTCCTCAAGAAAAAAAAAAGTCATGGTGCTTCAGTGAAAGAAATTTCTGTTAAGACAGGAAGGTCACAATTAACATACAATAGAAAACGACATTAAACTCAGTAAAAGTTTGTCACAGTTGCACTGAATATCAATGAGCACATCAATAAAAGCCTTCAAATTTAATTTGTGCATTTTGAAAAACATAATTTCTGTTTTCAGTTCTCTTGCATTTGACACACACACACACACACACACACACACACACACACACACACACACACACACACACACACACACACACACACACACACACACACACTCTTATTAGCTATGTTTTAGGATTCCACTGCCCTGACAGACTCTACTCCAAGTAATTAATACAGTAAATACCAGAAGCATAGCAAACTTCATGAGGACAGTTGACCTTACGCAGAAGCAGTCATCCACAAGGCAGTGTGCAAGAAAGTGATGCAGATACCAGCGACGATTCATCTTGTTGCATCACTAACTAGTTGAAGAGTTCAATAAAGTAAGTATTTTCCTAACCAGTTAACCATGTTCAGCCCTCTTGATATTCCAAGCTCACTGACATTACAAGTGCTGCAACAAAGACCAGAAACTTTTAATGGAGAAAATGGAGAATTTTTAAAGGATAAAAGTAAAAATTAAACTGGTTGTAGCAGAAAACGAAATGCAATCCCCTAAAGGCACAACAGTACGCCTCCTTTGGTGTGGCCAGTGCTAGAAACGTCTAAATTGTTACACAACTCTGGACTTGTGCAATACAAAAAAAAAGGTTTGGTACTCAAGTTACAGATGTAGAGTGAGGTGTCTAACTACTGTCTGAAGCATGGATTGTGCACATAAAAAACAAGCATAAATCCATTCACTAAACAAGGGTGTGCTGCCCTATCATCGGCATACTCAAGGCAACAGTTAGAGAGGAATGGACACGCATTTGTTCTGCTGTTGCCTGCAGCCAAACTTTAATTCTGAATGCCATAAAATATTCTTGCCTTTATGGGGCAGAGTTAGAAAAGCAAGTAGAAGGAATGAACGGGTAAAACTTTCTCCAAATAAGAATGGAAATTAAAGGAAAGAAATAGAAGGAACGAATTAAGGATGGGACTTTGTTCAATGGGTAAAACAGAATTACTTGCAGGGGTCTCTCACTACAACAAATGAAAAATTCAGACAGGTGCAGAATTGAGACATGCACACTTAGTGTGACATTGAGCCAATGCAGAGAAAAAGACACCTAACTGTGGGGATGGGCCTTCCTCATATGCAAGCTAATGCAGTGCGTCACTGCAAAACCTGCTCTTCTTTATGTTCAACATGGACTTACTCTGTGTACTCTGGTTTTCTCTCTCAGACGTGCAGGTTAATCAACTACTCTAAAGTGTCCATGTATAAAGCCACTGACTGCTCATGTAGCTTGGGTTCTGGCATTAAGGGCTGGCAGGAATTGGTCTCCATAACCAGTTAACATCTGGATTCTAGTGCTGATACAACACTAATTACAGAGGTGCAATACACTGAACGAATATCTTTAATAAGTATAAAAAATGGAGCATGGCCTGTTCCTGTGACTAAAATGTTATTTTTTTCCTGTTTGTTTAGACCTACAAAAACACCATCTAGTACTGGAGAACAATATCTGCCTAGCTGTATTATAAGCATATAAACACACAAAATGCAAATCTAAAACTAACACTTCACAATGAAATAATAAAAGCCTTATTTTAATATCACATATCAACTATACTGTTTTTTTTACATATAAATCCCTGAGATTAACTGCACCAAGGTACAGTACTAACAAAGAATTTGAGGGTCACGCCTCAGTGTAAAAGTCTTTAAAAATCGGCACCAATAGCTGTCCAGTATAAAAAAAAATAGCCTGAAATGGCACTAAAGTTCATTCTGCAGCAATTATCTAATTTGGCCTTTTTGAGAAAATATGTCACTTCATCCACTGAAACTTTACAAAGCGGGTCAAGTACACAGGAAAATACCTGACAAAGCTTTCCTGTTTGTTCTTTGATACCCATTCTTTTGCAGATGTAAATATCTTCACATTTCATTACCCAAGTGGTGTTCTTAGAATAGTTCAGAAACTAGTCAATCTGCATCACAGAATGGGTCTTCTTTTTTCTGAACCAGTGGAACAGCCACTCAACTCCATGTTAATATCTGCCCAAGAGCCTGCGCTGATCTGTGCATTTCTAGAGTCATCAAAATGTTGCTTGCAATTAGCTCCAGGCTGATTGTACAAATGATTCAAAGAAATGCTCCTTCCTTTGAAGAAGTCTTTCACAGTTTGAATCCAAATCAGATATGACGTCCAGTTAAAAAGTACAGTGGTTTGTCTTCAGTGCTGTTAGCAGTCTGAAACTCATCCCTGAGACGAAACTGCCACTCGTCTTCCAGCTCCAGACGAACTATTGTCTGACGCAATGAACTCCTGTCTTGACAAATAACACAGAGAGTGGCTCCTAGTGTTGAAAGAAGAAAAATCACATGCATCAGTATTTAAAAATCATGATATGTACTGATCTACTACAGACATGCTGCACTGGAATATACTAGTACCTTTTAGGAATTTAAACTTCTTGAGCATGTCAGCAACTACAAATGAATCGCACAAGTACAGCAAAAGCCCACTGAAAGCAATTCCCTCAAGACTTAGGTTCACTGAATGTGGCCTGGAACTTACGTAGCACAAAGTTACCTGCAAAAGAGTCAATAATGAGGAAAAGGTCATGTTCTGCACAGCTTGTACAATGTAGTTGCTAAAGAAAAGACTTTAGGACCCCGGAATGAACCCATTATAATACATACATACAGCACTTAATCTTCTGAACTACTATCATTAAACCAAATATATATTCAAAAGGATAAATGTGCAACACAAGGAAGGACATCAGGGCAATATACAACATTTTACTATTAGTAATTTTCAGTTCACAGCCACACTTCTGCAACTGTTAGGAATTTTACTTTTAATAACATATACTCATGGACATTCTCTCAAGTACTTCTAAAATGAAAACGTTAGATTACACACACTTTTTATATGATTTATTAGATACATTAAGGCCAAGAATAATCCATATTAGCATCACGTTAACAGCTCTTGATAGGAAATGTATGCAATTTCCTCTTGCTGACTTCTGTTCCACCAGAAATGTATTTAAAGGACCAGTGCATTCACAAAGTGAAAAGACATCATTACTACATCTTAACCTTCACTGCCATACTAATGAGACTCTGCAATATTCTAGGAGATTACAATTTTTATTTGTTGCGTAACAAAATGACTTAACGTGATTTGCCAGTCTGAAATGTTTTTTTGATTTTTAAGCTAAAGGTTCTTTTGTCCTCAGTGCACTGTGTCTCCCCATAGTAAGAAATTTGTGCAAATAACTATTTCAGGTAAAATCACTTTAGCTATCAGATCTAGGAGACTCTCTCTCTGATTCAACCTTGTGGGAGGAATAGACACCTTGTTGAAGTTTCCAGCAGATTATTCAGTTAAGCAGGTAGATGGACGAGTGTTCTTGTTCTAATACATTACATTCAACAGGTCAGTTATTTAAAGGCAGTTACAGACAATGGTGGGAGGTTGCATGGGAGTTGATTGGAGGAAAATCTGGAAGGTGGAAAATCAAGGAGACAATCACAATCCTTACATGTTAGTCCCTTATTAGAATATCCTGAAAGACCTGTGAGGGTTTACCAGCTGAGCAGTCTGTGGAACCTCATTCTTAGTTAAAAAAATTTATTTTTAACTATTAATAAACAAAGCATGACAACACAGTAAGAGCTACAACTATAGAACTATACTTAAGAAAACACTTTCGCCAGAGCTCAATCAGGTCCATCTAATTGAAAATGCCTGCTTTTATGAGGCTATCAACAGACTTTATTATTAGTCTGTTTTGTAACACGTGTAATATGGGAGACTGACTGAATCAGTGGGGCTCATATTCCTTGGAGCAAAGTATGAAAGCTTTATTACAGAACTTTTTCTACTCTATTACATGTAAAATGAGAGGCTGTGCCCACTTTTATGGGGCTCATTATCTCGTCATACAACATGAAAGGCTAATATTCTCTTGTACAACAAAAAAGGTTTACAGTGCCTGCTTATGAGGCTCTTGTATATGATTAATGTAACCAGTCCCCATTATTCTTTCTGTTGATAAAGAGACAGCCCTTTTTATATGCAGGGGGGGGGGGGGTCACTTAAAGCTACACTAGGCGATTCCCATTTTTGAACTGTACAAGCGTTGTCGCCTCACAGTAAAACGCTGTCCGGTTCGATTCTTAGCTAGAGCGTCTTCTGCGTGGAGACATGCGTGAATGGGCGTACCTTCGTTGAAGGTTGTGCGTCAGGGCTGGTTACTCGGCACGTAAAAATCAACTACCAATCATTAGCGGACCGGAGTTCTGCTGTGGCGACCCCTAACCGGGAAAAGCCGAAAGACACAACAACAACATGCATCCACAGAAATAGCATACAGTGGAAAACAAGTCACAGTGCTCATTTTTACAGAGATCATGGATGTGCACAGGTAGGAGAAAAAAAGTTGTAATGTTTGAGATCTCAGAACCTTTTGTGTGGGCTTACTGTGTCCCACCAAGCTTGAACTGCAGCGTAAGGGTGACCTCTGTTTTCATAATAAGAAAGTTCTGCCAGAGGTTGTTCTGTCCTATCACTCGATGGGAACACACTGAGTTGTTGCTCATTTTTTTTTATTTTACTTCCATTTGTTGGCCATGTAAATGGACTAGTCTACTGACCCTTTTCAACCATGCCCCAACTACAAATAGTGGACAGTATACAACAAAGTTACATATATAATGGATAAACCAAATGAGTATGAAACAATTAGAAAGGGTACACTCCACTACAGCAGACAAAGTAGCTGCAAACCTGAAGAATAGAAAATCAGCGCTGAGAATAGTACAATAATATATATACTAAAAACATTCACTAATGTAGTCATACAAGACTGAACCAGTCATAATGTATATGCATACAATATACACAATCTTCTTAACTGCTATGTGGATATGTTTGCTTATCTAAGAATATGTAGCAAAATACCAAACGTTATGACTCCCTTTGATATATGCTGTCTGGCATCTGCAGAATTTAATAAATGTGCTACTTTTCTGAAAGAGTAAACTTTTAGCTACAGTATGCCCTTCCCCCCTACACTCATTGTCATTTGGGGGTATTGATATTCCTGTTCTCCTTGGCTGGAATTCCAACAACAGAACTGGCTGGTCTATGTAGTGCACAACTTTCTATGCTATTTCATGCAGCAAACAGCTGAGTAAGCAGACACTCCCAGAGACTTAGGTTTTATGACCTCAGTGCAATGTGGGCAAAAACGCACAACAAAATATAGTAAATAGAATGGCTAGCAAGGATGTAGGTTTTAGAAAGTCAAAGTCAAATTCCTAAAGAAAATCTCTGAAAGACTTAAAGCAAATCCAACATATGTACTTGCTGAAGAAGCTGAACAGCTCAGAAATGCCACATAAAGGAAGAAAAAAAAAATCATACTTTATTTATATATGGCAATGCAGTCAGAGAGGAAAATACACTCCCGGATTAGATAAAGTTACATTCACGATAAAGATGTTCTTTACAGCAAGCTGAGCAAGGGCTCACGACATCAAAAGCATAGACAAAAAAATGAGGAGAAAAAATTAACTGGTACAAGGAGTCTCTCTAGAAATCTACTAAACTTTTTATTACACCTTTCTTTGAGGGTGGCTTATATCCCTTAACACCAATGAAACTCAAGCCGTGTCCTAGTACAGTAGGACCACTGTTAAAGGAGAATCGCACCCAAAAACTGAAAAAAAAAACATGTTTTTAAGCATATCTTGAATGCAAGTGGTTATTATAGCAATAACCCACGCCTGGGTGTGGGTAATGCTGGATTTACCCACGGTTGGTGTGGTTTGGTCACGAGGGTGAAGCCGAGTGGCCAAACAAAGACAACTGTGGGTAAATCCAGCATTACCCACACCCAGAAGTGGGTTATTGCTATTATACAATGACATTATTTAAGAAAGAAAATAATTACTTTTCTTAAATAATGGCATTATATAATGCCTCCTTGCTGCTCTTCCGCAGCTGTCTGGTATTCTGCAGCAGTTCTGATGTACTGCGCATGCGTATGCTTACACAGTACATCAGAGCTGTGGGCAAAAGCAACGGGGAAAGCAAGATCTCCATTGCTTTTTACAAACTGTCTCGCTATGTTAAAGGAGTTTAACATAGCACGACAGATTTAAAAAAGCAACAGAAAATCTCCCCTTGCTTTTTTTAAAGCTGTCTCGCTATGTTAAACCCATTTCACATAGCAAGACACCTTTAAAAAAAAGCAACGGAGATAGGAAGATCTCTGTTACTTTTTTTTAAAGCTGTCTCGCTATGTTAAACTCATTTAACATAGAGAGACACTGTGTAGAAAGCAATGGAGATCTTGCGTTCTCCGTTGCTTTAAAAAGACAGTTATACTAATGGAAAAAGTCCAGGCGACTGGACCTTTTCCATTAGTATAACTCTGATTTACAACGTGCATGCTGACCAATCAGCGTGCACGTTTTAGAATATTAATGGAGAGTCATCGTATAATTTCTTATTTGTTATACTCCTAAATAGTCTGAAGGGGGCTACCATGGATAGTATGATTTTGTTTTACAGTCAATGCCTTTGCCTTCTTGGTGTCATTTTAGAGGGTCAGAGAGAAATCCCTATGATGACAGGATCATTTACTATGAATTTCTCTCTCTATCAGCTTACAACAGTACTGTAACTAATTCTGACCATCAGCATCAATCCACATTTTATTTGATTTTCATTAGTGGCTATCTCTGATAACAGCATTTTAACGAATGCTTGAATAAAAGGCTTGAAATGGAGCAGAGTTAATTGTTCTTTTCAACTACAGTTCTGTATTCAAGTGTGAGAAATCTGACCACTGTCATTAATAGTTGTTACCTGGCCCGACATGGTTTGTGTTGCTTTCACAGGCCACGGTGGTGCAGCGGTTAGCGTTGCTGCCTCACAGCAAGAGGTTCTCTGGTTCGATTCTCGGCTGGGGTGCCTTTTGTGTGGAGTCTGCATGTCCTCCCTGTGGTCGCGTGAGTTTCCTCCGGGTGCTCCGGTTTCCTACCACATCCCAAAGACATGCAGTAGGTGGATTGGACACTCTAAATTGGCCCTAGGTGTGAGTGTGTATGTGTGTGTGCCTTCTGTGGAAGGTTGGGCGCCGGGCTGGCAACTCGACACTGTAAAACACCACTGCCAGTCATGAGTGGATAAATGATCCGCTGTGGCAGCCACTAACCAGGAAAAGCCAAAAGAAGAAGCAGCTAGAATTTGAGTATTTGAAGTTAATTTTCATTCCCCAACTCAATGACCCGTCTCAAAAAAAAAAAAAAAATAAACACTGTATGCAATGCAAAAGTGCTACAACAAAATACCAAAATACATTTTCAGTTTTACAGAAAATGTTGCTGTTGTTGTTGTGTCTTTTGGCTTTTCCCGGTTAGGGGTCACCACAGCGGAACTCCGGTCGGTTAATGATTGGCAGTAGATTTTTACATGCCGAGTTGCCGGTCCTGATGCACAACCTTCAATGAAGGTACGCCCATTCACGCATGTCTCCACACAGAAGACGCTCTAGCTGAGAATCGAACAAGACGTCTTACTACAGTGTAGAAAAAAATGCAAAATCAAATACTGACAAAAATAAGTCTTAGTAGCACTCAAGTTTGATTAAAGGGAAAGACAAACTTGTAATAAGAAGAATTTATTCATTTGCATCTGAAAACTAAGCTTAAAAGCCTTGCTTTTTTTCAGACTCCAGGCTACACTAATTACCTGAGATGTGATGCTGGTAACCTGCGACTAATAAGGAACATTTAAATGACAATATTTAGGAACCATTGTTTTTAGGGATGCCACCTCTCATTGTGGCTAAAACCGGAGTAAAGCCACACTCCTCACATCACCAGTAACTCCGCCCACCCCACCCCATATTTAGGAACCATTGTTTTTAGGGATGCCACCTCTCGTTGTGGCTAAAACCGGAGTAAAGCCACACTCCTCACATCACCAGTAACCCCGCCCACCCCACCCCCTCTCCCACCCTTATTCCGCCCATTTTGTGACACCACGATTACATCACCTGGTGGTGAATGCCCTCTTTCTCCGTTCCTGCTGCCTGTTTTCAGCTGATTTACTATGCTTTTCTGTAAAAAAGCATAGTAAATCAGCCAATTTACAAACTCAGATAGTTTGTTTCCTTTTGTGAAACAGAATACCTTAGTTTGTACAGTGTTTTCCGGACGACCGGAGAATCAGTTTGATTTCCGGATAGTCCAGAAAAAAAACAGAGGGGTGGCAACCCTAACTGTTTTCTTAAATGCTCTGCAGTTGGAGTAAGTGACCTAACCTAATTACTTTGCCACTTTTAGTAGCCTTGATGATGTAATGTATGACAAGACAAACTCTGCAAACAAAGGCAAACAGAAATAAGTTTAAAGATAAAGCAAACAGAATAATTACTAAACAACGCTTTTTGTGTAGGAGAAATGTTTAGTGTTAGATTTCAGGGAAGGAAAATCACTTTTTGGCAAGAAAAACTTGACATTTGGGTGAAGTTCTCCATTAAGAAAGCATCACAGGCATGGCCAACAGTGCAAAAAGATTTTCCTAATAATATGAAACACTTTAGAATCAGAACCTTTAGTTTAAAACTTCCCTGCTTTCACAGGCAGTGACCTGACTACCAATTCAAGAAAATAGGGACAAATCTCCATGGCTTCTATGCAAATGTTTGCTACAGAAAGACTATAGAAACAAACATTAGGATTAATCAGACTTCCAGAAGAATGACTGTTTACTGCAACCAACAAGACTTTGATTTATTTTAAGTACATTAGTGTAGTCACCCAACCTCCTGTAAAAGCACCACAGTGAAAATGAAGCACCCACTTAGAACAGCAAAACCATGAAAAAAAGAATAATTTGATTCTTTGTCGTACGTGCTACTGTCACATGACGTATACATAAAACTGTTAGAATGTATAGATTTGTGAGGAGCTCGACACAACAGTACACCTTCATGAGACGAAACACTGGCCTAGTAAATATGGGCTTAATCACAAACATAGATGCAGTATGCCGATACGTTTTTTATTTTATTTTTTTTCACAGCAGTAAGTACCCATCATACTAACCAGTGCTGGCTAGACTTCTGTGTTAGCAGTGGCATCAGTAGCACATGACTGCTAGGCTGAGTGTCCCTGCACAACTGACTACCTTTCTTTGGAGAGGGTCACTGTAGTAATCATAATGCATGGGCAGGATACAAAGTAGTGTTGAAAATTCTAAGGTGGTGGACCATTTAATATAGTACCTTGCAGCACAGCTGTGTCAAAACGTCATGTCTCTAGATTGTAACGCCAGCTTTCAGTGTTTTGTAAACATATGGCCTGCAACCCAAACAACAACCTCTAGAACATCTTCACCACACACACATGTGTAAAATATTATGCAGATGTTACTGTAACTCTTCATGAAGGTGCACTGGACGGATTTTCCAATGTGCCTCATTTTCCTTTCACAAAATGAAAAAAAGTTGCTTGATTTCCTAAAGGACTCAGTCTGTCTGTCTGGTACACTAACTCAACTGCCTGTAAACACCAAGTGTGAAACGGATGGCATACTATTTACTGTACAACTAGGAAAGACATTTACCTGCTCACCTCTATATGAGATGGAGTGGGGCGGTGTCTCGGTATCTCAGGAGGGCATCTTCCAGTTTTCAGTGTACAACTGAAACCTGTTTAAAAAAATGTTTGCATAGTAAGGAAAATAAAAAAGGAAGGGTTGTGGGAATTCATCATTGCATGTTCAAGCGATGTCCCTACTCTATGCTTACTTTGAGCCCCATGACTGAGGCGCACACCTGCCTAAATACTTCATCCTTACATTTTCAGGATCTATTTATTAGTTTCCCCTCAAGTATTAGGCAGTACCCTGTATAGATGCAGGGCAGACTGATTAATCTATAATGCAAAAATCCTGACAGCTCTTTGTGTGATGGATGCGTCAGAGCTGGTCCTTGCTTCAAATGGGGGAAGGAATGGGCATTGCTCGCATCCAGTGCAAGGAACAAATGAACACAACTTTCACTACCACCCAGAAGGATAATAAGCATGGGGGCCGAAAAAGTTAATTAAAAAGGACTCACTAAATCGCAGTTCAGCAAATACCATCCTGCAGACACCATGCTATATAAAGCAGAAAATTATATAAATGGACTCTTCTGCAAAGATGACTATTAATCAGTGCCAGCCTCAAACCAGGGAGAAACAAATTACTGGTATTCCAATATACAGTTTAAAAAATACTGTACCTCACTTTCTGCAGGGGAGAAGGGCAAGTGGCTTCACCTCTCCCCACACCCTTGTAATTTAATAACATCACTGAGATAGTATACCCCAGGTAACAGGCAGTAAAAGTACTCCTCCTCCTCTGTGTATGCCCAGCCTTACAGTTGTTACACATTAGTCTTGGGGTGGGGGTGCTGAAGCCTTCCACATGAAGTGTGGAAGGGGGATTGCCCTCCTACAGAAAATCTTTCTATGAAGATACCATAGAATGCAAAACTCTGATGTTCTGTAACAGTACTACTGGCAAGTTGACATACAACATACTTCATTTTGATGTACTCGGGTAGACCTGCAATACATTTTCTCTATTCTAGTATATGGCAAAAAGAACACAGACAGCTGAACTGACTGACAGAAACAGAAAAACACTATGTTAAACATAAAATAGGGTTACTCCTCAGTGAAACAATCTCACTGTCAAAAATGTGCAAGTGGGTTTACTGATCAATGCCTGTAGCTCTGAATTCTTCAAGAAGGAACTGCTTCCAAGAAGAGAAAGAACTACTTTTGGCCTGTGTTACAGTTAATAAGGGTCCACTTTAGGTTAAGCTCACTGACCTAGTTAATGAACAAATAGATCAGATATATATGCCATCTGTTTTGAAGGCTCTAGGATGACAATGGGTAAGAATGAATATGTCACTGTCACAGGAAGATTAAAACTTGTACAAAAGATTCCAGGGCAAAAAACAAATCAATAAGGTATGATGTGGAAGGGACTATTTGGCCTTAACAGCCTGTATTTTGTGCCTCAAGACTTCAGTACAGAGATCCAAGCCTTGAAGGGTAAAGGGGTAAAATATGCTTTCTTTGGTAAAGCAGTGATAGTCAATAATCAGCTAAAGCCACGTCAGGTGTTGTAGGGTGGAAACCCCTAGGCCAGGGATCAGGCCCATAAGTACTGGAGAATTGCAAGGTCAGCCTTTTTTATCTTTATCCATGGATGACTGAAAAAGCTGGGTCCGGGCAACAGGCCAAAGGCTCCTGTACAAAAACTGCAGGACTACCCAAATGAAGACAGCAGCTTATGTCATATGCCTTACGGTGGTCCCTCTGCAGACTCTGGAGAAGCACATCTAACTCCAATACAACAGAAAAAGCTGTACTAGTCAGGCAGTTTACAATACTGCTCTCTTACTCTTGGTATCCAAACAGACAGTTCTAGCTGTGGGTATGAATGTCGCAGGTACTGGATGAAGTCTTTTCCCCACAGAATTTCTTCAATAAATGAAAGCTATGCACTTACCATAATGCCAGATCCGACCTCAGCAGTTTTTCAAGAACTTGGATCCAGGGCTCCCTACGTCACAAGATGGGTTGCCAAGTGGCTCATTGACAGAACCCACACTGTAAAAGTTGCAGACTCCAAATATGACCTCAAAGCAGTGACAAGTGGAGTACCACAGGGTTCCATCCTGGGACCTCTCCTGTTTGGTATTTACGTCTCTGAAGTACAGGCTAACACAGAAGGCCTCTGGCTAACGAAGTTCGCAGATGACTGCAAACTAGGAGCCATAGTCAAGTACCCAAATGATGTGGACATCCTACAGAAGGGCCTCACTGAGACAGATGCCTGCTGTCAGAGCCATGGCCTCAAGCTCAATGCCAAAAAGTGCAGTGTCATCCCCTTTGGTAAAAACTCTGTACCCATGAACTGCCACATAGGCAGCAATATACTTAATACCGAATGCGTGATAAGAGACCTTGGGACCCAGGTGGACAGTAGTCTCTCCTTTGATAGTCGTATCACCACAGTAGTCAGGAAGTCCTTCTACGTGGCACATCTCATCATAAAAGGGTTCTCATCCAGGAAAAAAGAGGTCATTGTTTCCCTCTACTCGACACTCATTAGACCCATTATAGAGTACAATGCCCCTTTTGAAATGTACCTCAAGACATCTGCAGCAGCTGGAAAGGCCACAGAAGTACCTCACAAAGAGGATTACTGGCCTCAAACAAATGCCCTATACTGACCGCCTCAAAAAACTCCAGCTTTACTACATAGCATATCGCCTACTCCGAGGTGATCTCTGCCTAACATATAAAGCTGATAACCAAAAATAGTGAGTGTCAATGTGAATTAAAACTTATAACCACAACAAACACTGCAGGAGTAAAGCCAAACGCCGGACTTCCAACCGATAAAAAAACAAATATTTATTAAATAACTGACAACATAAAACGCTTAATGAATCACCGCGTTTTTCATCTAATCATACAGATGTCATCAGACAAACATATAATTAATGACATCACTTATATACTGTCCCAAATATTTAAATTGACCAATAGCTTCTAGGTATTACAACTCATTAATATGTAAACATACCTCACTGATCCTGGCGATATAAACATACCATATAAATTCCACCAAATGGAAAGCGTTATTTTCTTGTTTTATATTTTATATTTTCACCAAATAGTGGATATCTATATCTTATTGATCCCACCATAAATTCACTTTGAATTCTAAATGTATAAAACAACTCTAATATAGCTCTGGTCTAAGTAAACTTAGAAACTCATTGTACCACATTCACTATATAATGCTTCCCCCAAGTGGACAAATGTGAAATTACAAGCAAGAATAACACTTCATTCATAAAACAAGCTAAATACTATGTTAGGCAGGATGCCTAAACATAAAAATATATATATTTTATATATATATATATATATATATATATATATAAAATATATAATTAAATATATAAATATTTAAATAATAATGGGAATATAAATAACAATAATAAAATTCATAAAAAAACATAAAATTACTCAATGTTTCATATTGTACATAAAATTATACATAAAATTATAATCTAGCTGCCCTCATTTTAAGAACGGGTGCAAGGGAAATACCATCATTTATTCCTGGATATTTATTAGCTTCTAATATAATTTGCCAGTATAATTCACGGTATTCAATTTTGGTTTCCCACATACCCCCCCCCTTCATCCTTCGGAACCTCTTCAATAATAAAAAATTTATATTTCGCTAGGGGGGAAATTATATTGCGTCTAAATAAGGCATTACTTTCTTTTTTATTTTTAATATCATTCATATGTTCGTAAACTCTCCTCTATTTTCCTCTCAGTTTTTCCAACATAAAATCCTGAACATATTTCACATATTGCAATATATGCAATACCATTAGTGTCACAAGTACTATGTGTCCTACTTGCAATTTCTTTCCCCCTAGACTCAATATATATACATTATTTATTAGCCATCAATGGACATTGAGTGCACATCCCACATGGGTATGTGCCTCTTAATTTTGTAGTTTTCTTTGGACCTTTGTTCTGGACCATAAACCAATCCTTAATATTTCACCCTCTCCTATATATAATTTTTAAAAGTTCCCTATGTTCTAACTTAAGGTCTGTTAAACTTATAAATTTATTCCATTCTTTACCAAGTGTATTGTGAATCACCACTAAAATCTGTAACAAATGCACGTCCATAAAATCTACCTCTATCACTTTTGTGATAGGATATATCCAAAGTATTATTATTTTCTCTATCATCCAAGGGTACCAATTCCTTCCCTAGAATAGGCTCAAATCTATCCTTTCGTCCTTTGATAACTTCATTTTTTATATTATTATTATTATTACAAAGTTCTACGGGATACCCTCTTTCCATAAACAATTGGGTCAAAAATTCACATTCTTCATAAAAATCTCCATCAATAGAAGTCATTCTGAAAATTCTAACAAATTGACCTTTTACTATACTTTTTTTCTGATGTACAGGGTGTCCACTACTAAAATGTAAGTATGAATTAGAATACGTTTTCTTTCTATATACTTTTGACTTAAATAAATTACTATCTTTTATTAATTTTACATCCAAATAATTCATTTCATTTAAACCAATCTCATAAGTGAATTTTAAAAAAATCTGTGGAATTATTTATATAGTGTATGAATTCTTCCAACCTTTCCTTGCTATCTTGCCAAAAAATGACTATATCATCTAAAAACGCTTATATAACACCCAACTATTCACATAAGTACTATTATAAATATATTTCCTTTCCCATGTGTTCAAGACCATATTGGCATATAGGGGGGCACATCTCGCCCCCATTGCCACCCCACTAGATTGATGGTAATATTCTCCTTGAAAAAATATATAATTGTGTTTTAAAACCATCTCCATCAAATTTAAACATATATATACTTCTTTGTCACTTAACTCTCCAGTAAATCTTATTGCTTCCTCAAACCACTCCAAGCCTATATCATGTGGTATAGATCCAAACAGGTCAACCACATCTATAGTTATGAATATAAGTTGTTCATGGAACAAGTCATTTTTGATATTTCTCAAAAAATCCCAAGAATCTTTTAAAAAAGATTCCCCTCTCATCATCAATTTTTTTTTTAATTTCACATCAATATATCTAGCCAATGGCAAAATAACTGAAACTTCAGCTGCCACAATAGGAGTAGTGGTATGTTCAAAATATTTTATGAACTTTCGGAATACCGAAAATTGAAGGTATCTTAGGCTTTGTATTATGTAAAAATTATTTTCTTCTCAATAAATCCCTCCACGAATAAATCATATAAGGCGAGATAAATCTTCCTATATCCTATATGAATATCATTTTTAGAGATACTGTCATACTTAGACTGACCTCAAAGCAGTGACAAGTGGAGTACCGCAGGGTTCCGTCCTGGGACCTCTCCTGTTTGGTATTTACTTCTCTGAAGTACAGGCTAACAAAGAAGGCTTCTAGCTAACGAAGTTCGCAGATGACTGCAAACTAGGAGCCATAGTCAAGTACCCAAATGATGTGGACATCCTACAGAAGGGCCTCACTGAGACAGATGCCTGGTGTCAGAGCCATGGCCTCAAAGCTCAATGCCAAAAAGTGCAGTGTCATCCCCTTTGGTAAAAACTCTGTACCCATGAACTACCACATAAGCAGCAATATACTTAACACTGAATGCGTGATAAGAGACCTTGGGACCCAGGTGGACAGTAGTCTCTCCTTTGATAGTCGCATCGCCACAGTAGTCAGGAAGTCCTTCTACGTGGCACATCTCATCATAAAAGGGTTCTCATCCAGGAAAAAAAGAGGTCATTGTTCCCCTCTACTCGACACTCATTAGACCCATTATCGAGTACAATGCCCCTTTTGTAATGTACCTCAAAAGACATCTGCAGCAGCTGGAAAGGCCACAGAAGTACCTCAAAAAGAGGATTACTGGCCTCAAACAAATACCCTATACTGACCGCCTCAAAAAACTCCAGCTTTACTCCGTAGCATATCGCCTACTCCGAGGTGATCTCTGCCTAACATATAAAGCTATGTCAAACCCAGAGCTGTTGGACATGCTACACCTAAAGAAATCCCAATCCCTCCAAGCTACATGCTCTAGGGGCCTAAACCTTGTCACCACAATAAATAGGACATGCTGGAGGGATAGATTCCTGTCCCAGAGACTTCCCATTCTCTGGAACAGGCTACCCATCTATGTCAAACAAAGTTCTTCAATAGCACTCTAAGAAAAATCTTGATGAGTGGATGGGAAATAGGAAATACACCCCGGGATGACTTCTGTGTCTCTGCTCGACAGTGGCACAGGAAAATAACTTTCTTGGGTGGCGTAAGCCAGGGAACCTTGTTGGCTAGGCTTACGTAGGCCCTTGGGCCAATAGCCTAGTACCTACCTATGAACCTTTGTGATATGGATATGGACAGTAAGGTACAATCAGTCAAAATGTTTTAGTCCCTTTAGTCTTATACACAGGTCAGGCATATTTTTATCAACCAAAGAAGTTGTGGACAGCAATTAATAAAGAGCTGCAAGACTTTATCTGGGAGGGGAAGACTTCAAGAGTCAAGTGAGATAAGTGGATTCTTCCAGTAGAAAAGGGCAGATTGGGATTACCCAATCTGAAGTGGTATTTCAGAGCTATCCAGTTAAAGCTCATATACATAGCACAATCAGAAAACTATAATTCAAAGTGGAAAATGATGATGTTGAAACAAGGAGAGACTTGGATTTTGGACAGGCCTTTAAGTCGAATAACAATAATCATACAGAATATTATATCTACAAAGTAGCAGAACGTATTTTAAGAACCAAGACAACATGGGAATAGAGAAAGGAGATTCTGCTGATAGGAATGACTGCAATTAGGGATACAGACAATAGGCAAGAGGGGGCTGGAATTTATTGGAGAAAACTGGCAAAGGAACCAAGGTATTGGGAGCAAATAACTAAAGAGGGAAAGGTAAAAGAATGGGAAGTGGTCAATAATTTATTTGGACGGCAGGTTAGAGATTGACTTCCTATCAAGGATTGATGATAAGAGTATAGACAAAGAGAAAGAAACAAGAGGGTTCCTAAATGAAAGACCAAAGCTAGTAGAGTTTTTAGCAGAATCTAGAACAGAAGCTGCCATTAAAACAAGAATAATTAGTTGAGCATACAAAATACTGCATGATAACTATAAGAATCAATCAGAGGAGGTTAGAAAGGATTGGGAAGAGATATTGGCTAAGCAATTCACAAAGAAACAATGGGAGGATATATGCATGTCTCCCAAATATGCAACAAAATTTAGATGATTTAGGATTTTTGCTTGGAAATGTTTACACAGATATTTTTATACCCCAAGTAGACTCCATAGAATATTTTCCTCAGGTAGACAGCTGATGTTGGAGGTTTGATGGGGAAGAAAGAAATACTTGGGAACATATTTTCTGGGAGTGTGGTTGGCTGGCAGACTAAGGATTTCCTGCGGGATTCACTGTTGGCGATGCTGGGTGGGTGGATTGGTGTGATACGGGAGATGATTTTTCTGAGTTATGATACAGAATTGGAATTGCCTAGACATGGTAAGGCCTTCCTGTGTCTAACTATGGTGGCTGCCAAACAAACAGTTACTAGAAAATGGAAATCAAAATCTAAAGCAATTATATTAGAAGTAGTGAATACAGTAACAGAGATAAAACTGGAATTGATATATTTTGAAAAGGGCAGGAGCAAACTACATAGGAAAAAAGGGAAATGTGGGAGCAATACATACAGGGAAGGAATGAGGTTTAAAAGAAGGCAGGACTTAAATGTGCTATGTAATGTTTGACTTATTATGACTGGGTAGATTACAAGTGATGTATAATGTTTGCAACTGGGAGTGTGTCAGTATGGTTTGTGATGTAAAATGCTTGCAACTAGGATGGTTTCGGTCTGGTTTGTTTTCATTTATACATACGTATAATTGCTTATGTTGTAAGTGATGGTTTAATAAAGATGTTTCTTGTTTAAAAAAATCATCTGTTTGCAGAACACTCTTAGAAAAGGGAACCATATCAGCCTTATAAACAGCTATAAACTGATTACCAGCTGTAAAATGAAGTTTCTGTGTATTTTGCTTGTGAACCTCACTACTAGATAAAATATCTGGGGACAGAGTATTAGGTCTGGCAAGTTGTTAAAGCTACACCAGAGGGAGACAGAGCACAAGTAAGTGGTCTGTGGCACAGCAGTGGCCCAGACAGCCCAGACAGAATCACTAACCGTAGACTGAGGCATACTTTCATTTTGTTTTGTTTTTTCTTTTAAGGTGAAACCAGATTTGATTTGGGGGGGGTGGGATCAAAGTTAGGATCTCTCAAGTCACAGGAGAGAACACCAACAAAAATAATAAACTGACAATATAGGATAATGTTTTAAAATAAGCACTTAAAGTTTCTAGTAATATGTTGCCACACAGCTAAACTCTGACAAACTGCTATCAGCACAAAAACAGAGTGAAATGTGTTCAGAATTCTTTTATAACTGACAGATCATCAAGAATTTCCAGTACACAACATCCAAACACCAATGTGCTAAACCTTTGTTAAATAAATTAGCTCCACACATTTTATCCACATTAAGCTGCCATAAAATAATATTTGATAGCAATATAAAGTATATTTTTGTCAGAGAGAGTAAAATCTTCACAGTACATTCAAATAACATTATCCACAGCTAAACTGCAATCCGGAGTAAAAAAACACATTGAACAAAGTCATGCATATAGCACATAATGTATACACGTTGGAAAAATCCAATTTTCCTGTCAAAACATGAAAATAAAGCAGAGTTACAATAGTAAATTTTCTGACAGCCCCTAGTGTCTAACACCACACATACACGCAACACTTTTGACAGAAATATTGAACGTTTCCTCAGAAACATTAAAAATAAACATTTGGCAAAGACACCAGCAAAATATACAATTCCAAAAGCAGAAATTCACAAAAGAATTACTGTAAACACTGACAGAAATAAAATATTTAAAATAAATAAATATATATATATATATATATATATATATATATATATATATATATACACACACACACACACACACACACACACACATACACACAAATATGCATTTAAATTAACAAAAAATAGAAAGATAATAAATCTAATAATAGACTAGTTGCCAAATGGGGCTTATCTGAAAA
The DNA here is from genome assembly GCF_019279795.1 of Protopterus annectens. Lineage (NCBI taxonomy): Eukaryota > Metazoa > Chordata > Ceratodontiformes > Protopteridae > Protopterus > Protopterus annectens. The sequence goes on from NC_056731.1 coordinate 1,146,314,460, forward strand.
GCAAGCCAGAAAATCAGCACTGGATCCTGTGAAGTCAGAAGACTTTCTTATTTGGATAGCAGGAAAATGACTGGACACAACTTCCTGTAATAACCGAAGACTTCCCTTTCAGGATATGCCCAGCCAATCAGCTGTCACAGGAACACAGAGGGAGGGAAGTCCTAGCTTTTGAAAGCTGGCCAGTAGTGAGTAACTTTGGCAGATAGCCCAAAATACCACTGAAGTAGCAGGAGTAATGAACATCCGCATACTTATATGGCCTGAAATGCTGAACATAAGCTGCCTCATTAACTTGATGACAGAATTTTGAACTTCCAGAAGGTGCTGAACTACTACTTTAAGATGGCTTGCTGAAGCCTAATACCAAATTCTTGTGGCTTTACAAAACAAAGAACTTGACCATGTGATGCACCCTTGCTAGACACAATGTTTTAACAAATGTACTTAAAGATGTAGCAGACAGTCTAGGTTTACTTTCAATCTCCACAGTTTACCTTGAAACCTTTACGCTGATAGCTGAGTGACCATAACTACTGCCTCACTTTTAAACATCACTACCCCCCTACACACTTCTGCTTTTGAATTCTATACAGTGTTTGATTAAACAGACAGAACTCTGCCTCACCTCTGGGCCAATGTTAAGGTAACAGTCAATAGCAAGCACTGGAATTCTGTTACTGTTTGTGGCTTTAGGAAACAGTCTAAGGCTGTTGTGTTGGAGAAATTTTTCTAGCAGGAACTGAGCAGGAGCTGCAAGCAACATCGATTCACTGTCTGGTGCGCACACATACTGAGATGGAGAAAGATTCATTAACTTCTCAGCATCCTGAAAAACAAAGAGACAAAAATAAGTCCAGGTGAAACTGTAATAATCTGTTTTAAAAAAACTAGTGCAATTTAGAAAGAATCTATGAAATTCCTACAAACCATTACACGAAAGTGAAAGACTAGCAGAAATTCAATGTTCTATCGATGAATATGTTCAAAACAAGTTTTATATGCATGCAAAGTGCAGTGTGATTAATAAATCCTATAATGTCAAAAAAGCTTATGTCACACACTGATAGCTTTTGAGAAACAAATACAGTAATGGCCCTGGTTATGGGTGGAACTGAAAATACGCTTTAGGTAGTGTGGATGCTGGTACCTGATGCAAAGAATTACTATTCCCAAGGCTGAGTACAAATATCTGTAATTGCCGAGCAAGAGGAACAAAAGAATGAAACAGAGGAAAGACCAGACAAGGCAAGATCACTGGAAATTCTCAGAAAGAGATGAGAATTCACTTTAATGCTACCTGCAGGACAAAAAAAAGACTATTCAAAATCTTTAAATACTTGCCTTTTTTAATAAACTATGGTCAGAGTGTAATACGTTCATAACAAAAGAGGGACCACAGGTAAGAACACTGCTGCCAATTTCTGCCTAGCTACACTAAATCGAAAAAATTAAACTTAACATAAATTAATCACAGTAATGCATAGCTAAAGTTTAAACAAATGACTTGCAAGATTCAAACCTAGGACAAGTCCTTTTAGCGTGAGAGATCTATAGCAACAGTAGTGCAAACAGAGTATAGTAGTGTGACCAAAACTATTAGATGCTTGATTTCCAAGATGGCAGCACACTGATCAACAGCTTGATTTCAGATCTCCCAGTGTGAAAAAAGAAACTGAGAGATAAGGGCCAGAAACTCTGCAAGTTTAAGTAAATTCAGTTACTTGCTAGTAAGTACACTGCTTAGATGTCAATAAAGAAGACAGAGAGCCTGAAAAGAAATCAATTAGAAAAGGTGAAGAGAAAACACTGACTGGGAAGAAACCTGCAGCTGTTCAGCAAAAAGCAGTTCAAGCTACAGCACTAGTGCTAGACACATGGTTTCCAGTAATCCAGAGGAAAAAATAAATCAGATGTGCTTAGAGATTAAAATAAAACATTGAAGTAATGTATGAACTCAAAACAACAAAAGGCTGGAAAAAACAGAAGACGTTTTAAACTGATTTTTCATTTAGATGAACTGATAAAACTGCAAAAAATCAGAGGTCAAAATGAAGAAGAGGCTAGCGAGACTGCTCATGAAGAGCGGTTTCAAAAATGGTAGCTTTAGAGGACAGAAAGTGCAGGCAAAGCCAAAGACTTTCTGCTGTACCAGAGAAACTGTTAACTTTATGAAAGCACTAAGCAACTGGACTGGAATTCCACATCACACTTGTTAACTGAAAGGGAACATCTTAAGTCTTCTCAAAACCTAACCCTAACTATGAGAAAGTAGCCTAGACCGGCATTAGTAAAGATGCAATCACATCAGCAGAAAGAATTGATCCTAACAAAACTGTGGCAAAAGAGCAACGTATTAAACACTGGAGACAGAAGAATGTTTGTGGAAAATGATTATTCATTGTACACCAGACAGAAGAAAAGCAAATTTATCCCAGGAATCAGGGAATGTTGAGAGGCAGATGTGAGATTCAAAAATGTGTACCCAGCAGTTTTCAGATTTTTTTTTCTTGTAGGATCAAAGTAATTTTTTGATTTACAACAAGCTAAGGGGAAAACACAAAGGTTGTCTATAAAAAAACTGAGCCATCAAAAGTGCAGTTGTGTACACTTGCCATAAATGTAGATGTTCGAGTGTATTCACTGTTGCAATCATCACACTTGGGTTATCTGCCTGCAATTAGCCCTCAGTCGGTTCGAATACCAGAGTCTTGGGATTTCTGCATCAGATGCTGTCGCTTCTTCCATGAAGTCAGGGCTATAAAACATGCAGCCAATGCCATTACATCAGTTTTTCTTGCCCCAGATGTCAGGAGCTCCCAAAATAGAAGGCTATTACATGGTGTGGAACACCTCCAGTAAAAAATAAATACCCCTGGCATAAAAGATGGCCATAAAGAGGATAGGTAGAAAGGACAGAGAAAGTCAGGGGGCTGGAGGGAGGGAAACCAGGACTGCAACAGTGAATACACTCGAACATCTACATTTATGGTAAGTGTACACAACTGTACTATGTTGTTCGTGTTTCACTGTTGCAGTCATCACACTTGGGTTGATTCCCAAAGCTGAGGAAGGGTGGAGGCAGTCAAGAAGTATTAGGGCTGGCAAGCAGGCCTTGTAAGACTGCTGTAGCAAACCCAGCTCTGGATTTAGAAAAAATAGGTAAGCGGTAATGCTTGGTGAAGGTGTGTACAGAACTCCAGGTTGCAGCTTCCAGGATGTCCCTGGTAGGGACTCCCCTAAGAAATGCTGTAGATATTGAAGTAGCTCTAGTGGAATGAGTGCTGATCTCCTGAGGGGTAGGTTTTCCATGGTGTTTGTAGCAGAAATGGATGCAGTGTGCTATCCATTTGGAAATGGTTTGCTTCGAAATGGCCTTGCCCTCTGTCCCTGTAGCAAAGCTGACTAGCAGCTGGTCAGATTTTCTGAAAGGCTTAGTCCTGTCAAGGTAGAACCTGAGCTGTCTGTGCACGTCCAAGGAGTGCAGGATCCTTTCCTCTTTATTCTGGGAATTAGGGAAAAAGGTTGGCAAATGGATGGATTGGTTTAAAGCCACACTGGATACCACCTTGGGCATAAAGGATGGGTTAGTCCTGAGGGAAACCCTGTCAGCATGGAAAATAACAAAGGGTTCCACCGCCATTGGAGCCTGTAAGTCAGACACTCTTCTTGCTGAAGTAATAGCTAGAAGTAAGGCTGTTTTCCAAGAGAGGAATTTTAACTCTGCTGAAGCAGCAGGTTCAAAAGGGGGAAGTGTGAGCTTTTCCAGTACAATGTTAAGGTCCAAGGCCGTGGTGGGAGCTCTCCTAGGGGGGCCTTAAATTGTTAGCTCCTCTCAGGAACTGCTTAATGAGAGGGTGAGAAAAAAAGAGAGGTGGCTTAGTATTATAATGAGCTGAGATGGCAGAGCCATGAATCTTAATGGATGAGAAGGACAGACCTCTGTGGAGCAGCTCTGCTAGGTAATCAAGGATTTGAGGTAAGGTGGGCACAGCTGTGTCCTTTCCTTGAGGCTGACTCCAAGAAAAATATCTTTTCCACTTTTCAGTATAGAATTTCCTATTACTAGGCCTTCTGGCCAAAATGATGATGTCCAGCACCTGTTTGCTGAGGGATGCTGGTGGTGTATTCAGGGGATAAGCCAGGATGCAAGGTTTAGGGTTTGCAGCTGTGGATGCAAAATCTGTCCCTCCTACTGAGACAGCAGGGAAGGTGTCTGATGTAGGTGCCAGGGTGGCACTGCTGTCAGACTGCGTAAGAGTGGGAACCAGTGCTGGCGTGGCCAGTCTGGTGCAATAAGGATTGCCCTTGGCCTGTCCTGTTTGATCTCAAGCAGTACTTTTGAGAGGAGGGGCAGAGGAGGAAAGGCATAAATTGAGAGGTTTTCCCATGTAAAGGCTAGGGCATCCATCTTCCAGGCTCTGCTGTGAGGGTTCCTGGTGCAAAATTTGCTCAATTGGTGGTTTTGGGGGGAGGCAAAAAGGTCCACCTCCAGTGTTTCCCACCTCTGGATTAGAAGTTTGAATGAGTTAGATTCCAATTAATACTCGTGAGGATCCAGTAGATTTCTGCTTAAGTTGTCTGCCAGTGAATTTTGCTTGCCTGGCAGGAATTGAGCATGTAGGTGCACTTGGTTGCTCAAGGCTGTGTTCCATAGGGTTATGGCTAACCTGCAGAGTGGGTAAGAATGAGTTCCCCCCTGCTTGTTTATGTACCACATAACTGTGGTGTTGTCTGTCTTTATCAGGAGCTGTCCTGGAAGGATAAGGTATTTGAATGCTGTCAGAGCACTCTGTACAGTTAGCATCTCTTTTTGATAGATATGCAGGGGAATTTGTTCTGGAATGCATTTGCCTGCCATGTGAGCCCCCCATGCATAGTCTGATGCGTCTGTTGTCAAGGCTTGGGCGGCAAGGTTGAGTGAAAGGAAGTCCCTTGTTGTGGTTGCATGCCTCTGCCTACCAAAGGAACTCTGCCCTTAGACAAGGTATGATAGGAATCACTGTTTCCAGGTCCTGAGAATGCTGACACCAGACGTTTTAAGTACCATTGAAGTTTCCTCATACGCAGTCTTGCATATGGAATTAGCAGAATGCATGAGGCCATGAACCCTAGGGCTTGCAGTATTTTCCTTGCAGATAGCTGGGTTTTGGTGGCCATTAGTTTGAAGTAATTTGTCAAATGGACCTGCTTTTCTGGAGTGAGGAATGCCATCTGGGAAGTTGTGTTCAAACTTGCTCCCAGGAATACAATTTGTTGGCTGGGTACCAGTTGTGATTTCTTTTCGTTGATGGTGTATCCCAGTGAAGTTAGATGTCTTTTTACAAATGCCAGGTGCTTAAGTAGCAATTCCTGACTGTCCGCCTGAATCAGGCAATCATCCAAGTATGGGTAAATTTGAATATTTCTCTGCCTGCATTATGCAATGGCTGGAGCCAAGCACTTTGTGAATACTCTGGCTGCAGTAGATAAGCCAAAGGGAAGTGCAGAGAACTGACAGTGCATAGAGCATGCCCTGAAACGTAGACATTGCCTGCAAGACTCCCTTATGGGGATGTGCAGATAAGCTTCTTTTAAGTCTAGGGTGACTAACCAGACATCCTTGGTTAGCATAGGAAGAAGCTGTTGCAGTGTAAGCATTTTGAATTTTGGGACCACCAGAAAGGTGTTGAGAACTGATAGATCCAGGACAGGGTGCCAAGAGCTCTCTTTTCTGGGCACCAGGAGCAGTCTGGGGTAGACTGTCCCCTTTGTTCTACTGGAACAGGTTGAATAGCCCTGATATGGAGAAGGGAAAGTACTTGCTTTTGAGCCTCTGCCCACTGGTTTGTAGGAAGGTCTGGCAACCCACTTGGGGTTGGCAGTGAGTGGAAGTAGAATCTGTATCCCTGTGATACAATGTTTAGAACCCAGCGGTCCAGAGTAATGGACATCCAGTTTTTTTGCATGAAGGGCGAGTTTTCCTCCTAGGGGTGCAAGTACTTTGGCATGGCTGGGAAGGATAATTGGAAAGTCATTGTGAACTTTTTAAAATAAGGGGGAGGCTTACCACTCCCTGTTTTTGAGGTGGAAACACTCCATTGTTTAGATCTCTGCATACCCTGAGACTATAGTCTTGGAGGTCTGTTTCCCCTGGTTTTGGACTGAGAAGGCCTGGGAGGGACTGAAAAGGACCAGTTTTTTGAAGGCCAATGCCTACTGAATCTAGGTGGCTCCACCTGTAAGAAATCTTTGACAGTTTGCATAGATTTAGCTTTTTCTTCCATCTTTTTAAGAACAACTTCTGCTTTTGTGTCAAACATACAATCCTGATTTAATGGAGCATCCAGTAATTTTGCTTTGACATGGTCTGGCAAGACTTGTTCCTTCAGCCAAGCATGCCTTCTCAGTACAGACCCAGTGACAGCAGCCTTGCAAGATGCTTCTAAGGCATCAAACCCACACTGCAAAGTATGTTTACTAACCTGGTTTGCAGAATGCATTAACTCTTGTAAATCTTTATTTTCTGCATAATTTGGAAGTAACACCATTTTTTGTTTAATTAGTTCCATAATATGTTGCTGGTACTTCAACATGTGAAACTGGAAATTCAAAGCCCTGATGGCAAGAGTTACAGAGGTATATACCTTCTTACACCATCTGTCTAAAGCTCTAGAATCCCTGTCTGAATGAGTAGGGGTTTTGGCTGTAGTAGCCTTAATAATGCATTTAGGTCCCTGGGAAATGGTTTCTGGATCCGCAGTAGGATTCTTAAGTAGAAATTTGTGAGAGTCAGGTACTCTGTAGTACCGATCAGGTTTTCTAGGAGCTGGTGGTAAAGTGTCAGGAGTAAGACTGGATTCCATGAAGACATCATCTACAATGTCCAGGACAGGGGGTATAGCTAGAGATCTGTGCTGAGGCAAATCTAAAAATTCCCTGAGTCTCTTTTTGGACTGAGGACAGTCCTGGCATTCCCAGCAGAAATGCTCTCTTAAGGTATGCAAAGTTTCACCAAAAGAAAAATCCTCTGGAGGGGAGGCTGAGGGAATGGATTCCTCTGCATCTGAATCCTCATAGGTAGATAAGGGTATGTCCTGGTATTTAGAAGGATCAGAGTCATCTGACTACTGGTCTGTAGAATCAGAAGGAAATTCAATTCTTTGTCTTTTAGCAAGGGAAGGCTGGCTTCCCGTAATTAGAGTAATAAGGTCTTCAGCCATTCTAAGCATTTGTTTTTGTGGCATGGGAGCTTGAGCATGCGCTTTGGACGTCAGTTTTCTATGCATAGTGCGACCTCTGGGCCTGAGAAACTCGGTAGTTTTAGTTAAAAATGAAGATGTTGGTTTAATACGACTATCGGTAGGTCAGAATACACCTTCAGAAGCCGGTGCCTGTGCAGCAGCTCCGGAACCATCCAAGGTAGAGACATCTGCAGATTCCATAGTTGAAGAAGCATCTCGCGGCATAACGGACTCCGAATGGGTCTCAGTAGAGGCCTGCGAATCTGTAGAAGCGGGTATCAGGGGCTGCGAAGGCACCTCACTGAGTACCGGCGAACTGGCGACTAGCTTAACGGAACAGTCGTCGGCAGTTTTGGACCTACGCGGTCCTGTCTGTCTTTACCCTTACGTTTTTTCAGAAGATCGGTAGTCGGATGTCTTATCGAAGCCATTTCGGAATATAGAGAATGACAGCAAAAGAATTTAGCAACAAAGCCCGACGACGAATGTCGGGCGTTAAACAAGACACAAAACCAACAGCGAGGGACATAGTGGTCTGGGCCTAAACAGGTGATGCAGTAAGAATGAAAATCTCTGTGAGGTATTTGCTTTCCACAGGCAAGACAATTGTTAACTTTTTCTGACATTGGTTAGAGTAAGAAAAAAGGATACCCAATGGGGTACTTGGCTTTAGAAGACTTCAGGTTTGAAAAGCGAAAGACAAAAATTTCAGGAAGCAGCTGACTGGTACTTGCGAGCTGCTTCTGCTTCAGGCTCCTTCACGGCAAGAAAGACTGATGTAATGGCGTCGGCTGCAGGTTTTATACCCCTGAAGACCTGATATCATGGAAGAGGCGACAGCATCCGATGCAGAAATCCTAAGACTCTGGTATTTGGGCCGACTGAGGGCTACCTGAAGGCAGATAACCCAAGTGTGATGACTGCAACAGTGAAACACAAAGAACACCAGAATGGGACTTTGGTTCTCATTCTTCTGATGGTAAAGCTTATACAGAAAATTTGGCTGTGAATTTTTTTTAAACAGCTGTAGTAAATTATCACTTCTTACATAAGCAAACTTACATTTATATAGAAGTAATCAAACAATAATAACAAGTTCACATTAATACACGTTATACATCGCATATATTGTTCTATCCAATATGATCCATCCAACATTACATAAACTGTTCAATTCCTGCCTTCTCTTAAACCTCATTCCTCTTCCAAAACATTTTTTGCATGTACTGTGCACAATTTCCATTTTTTCTATGCAATTTAATCCTACTGTTTTCTAAAGATCCCACCTCCTGCTCTTTTATCTCCGGTACATTATTCACCAATTCAAATATGCCTGCTTTAGGCTTTGATTTCCTTTTTCTAGTAATTGCTTTTTTGGCAGTCACTAGAATTAAACTTTCACTAGGTTTATAGGATGTTACTAGGTTAATGGCCCTAGGGCCTTTACAAGCCTAGCCATGTAATTCCCATGTTCCCTAACTGACCATGGTTAGATGGTTCCCTAACTGACCATTGCTAGATGGTTTGATTGTTTGCAGAGCAAATCTATGAACAGCACCAGCTGCCCCTGTTCATGAGGGACACAGGTGCCACACACCAGGGGTGGGGCCTTACTATGTCTAGGCAATCCAGAAACTGTATCCCAGCTGAAATAAAAATAATTTCCTTAGTTGCACCAATTTCCTTACCCAAAATCTCTGAAAGTACTCTGTAAGGACTTTTTAAAGTCTGCCAACTCACTGCGCTCTGAAAACATATGCCCCTAAGTACCTCCTTCTTCCTCATTACACCACCAACATCTACTATCTATACAAGGAAAAATTCTTTGGAGTCTGCTTGGGGTATAAATGTACCTGCACAAACAATTCCAGGCAAAAAACATAGATCTTCTTGACTTTGTTGCATATGTCAGAGTCAATAAAACAAAACAGCTTGTAGGAAAGACCAAGAATACTTTTAATAACAATGCATTAAAAACATAAAAAGGGTAAAACCCAAGTATCCAGTTAAATGCTTTCGTCACTATTCTTGAGACTTCTTCAGACTGAATGCAGTCAACACCACAAAGCCTTTATATAAAACATAATCACAAAACTAAATTGACTAATTCCTCAGTGCTTTAACCCTTTGTTTTTCAAACAAAAATCTTCTCCATTACTTAACCGATGTGGATAACAAGCATTCAGCGTCACTTACTACTGATACTCTTTCCACCCCAGTTCTTATTCACCATCAAATTTACTATCATACCCAACAACTTGATCCAACACAATAAATCTGAGATCCACATTAGATTTTTTTTTTTATCTGCGGTGGTGGTGCAGTAGTGTTGTAGCCTCACAGTAAGACGCTGAACGGTTCGACTCTCAGCTAGAGCGTCTTCTGCGTGGAGACATACGTGAATGGGCGTACCTTCATTGAAGGTTGTGCGTTAGGGCTGGCAACTCAGCATGTAAAAATCAACTGCCAATCATTAGCAGACCGGAGTTCTGCTTTGGCGACCCCTAACTGGGAAAAGCCGAAAGACAACAATCCACGTTAGATTTTTTTGAACTGTTGTGCTTACTTAAAGCATTTTTGTCATTCCATGCTTGGATTGCATATTTATGTTTATAGATTCTCTTATATAACTCTCTTACAGTTTTTCCTTTGTAAAATGACGTACACAGCATATTTATATAGCTAGATAAACCACAAACTTCTACCTGCAAGTAAATGCATCTCTAATTTTGACTCTATTATTAACTATTCCTTCTACGACACAAATAGTCACATAAACTGCAGTTTAAACATACCTCTTGTTGTGCTCCTTACTTCAGGTGCACTCAAGTTTCTCTGAAAATAACTTAAAACGTTTACCTCTTCAGTCTTCTGTGTATAAACATGGGAGTCTCACCCACAGCTTTAGCTAATTAGAATTACTGATAATAATTTTCCATTTCTTTTTTATTATATTCTTGATTTCAAATGCATCGACAAGCTGTAGTTTACTTCTCAACATTTCCTATTTTATTGCTTTCTTGTTTCCTATGTTTGTAAATTTCCATCAATTTCTCCTCTACCATTTTGACTGGATATACTCTACTTATAAATCTACTGCATAAACTGACGCCTTTTTTGTATAAAATCATCATCTTTTTTGTAAGTCTATTGCCCTCTAACTTGCTATGAGCTATTACAGGTGCTGTGAACTTTGTAAACACTCTTGGAGCTGTTACCCAAAGGTTAAGTCAGAAAACTGAAAATGTGAACCAGACAGAAAATCTTAAAAAGCACCTGAAACCGGAATGTGAGGATAAGCACCTTTTAAATCTAGAGCTAATAGAAAACTGGAATGAAGAATGAGAGGCAACAGAGCACAGACAGCATTCTGAATTTTGGAATCTTGATGTGAAGGTATGGGTCTAGGACAGGTTTCTATGTTGCATTTTTCTTTGGATGAAATCCTTCATTTATTTCATCTGGAAAAGCAGACTATCAACCACTGAGGCAGATCCTACCTCCTAAACCTGGTTGACTTTTTTGAAACAGTCACCAAAAGCCACAGATGAGGGAAAGGCAGTCCACACTGCCTATCTGGACCTCGCTAAGGCTTTTGACACAATACCTCACTCTGGAATCAAACTAACCAGCTTAAACATCAACCCATATTGTCACAAGATGGGTTGCACACTGGCTTAAGGATAGAACGTACGTGGTCAGGGTTGGAAATGCCACGTCCGACTCTAAACCTGTTACAAGTGGAGTCCCACAGGGCTCAGTGCTGGGGCCCCTCTTGTTCGGTATATACTTCTCTGAAGTACAGGCCAGCACAAAAGGACTGTGGCTTACCAAGTTTGCCGATGATTGCAAACTGAGAGCCATAATAGACTCTTCAGCTGACACAAGCATCCTCCAAAAGAGTCTTACGGTGACAGATGCCTGGTGTCAAAGCCATGGCCTCAAGCTTAACGCCAAAAATGCACAGTCATCCCCTTTGGGAAAAACAACGTGCCCACTAATTACCACATAGGAAGTAACCCACTAAGTACAGAAGAAGTAATTAGGGATCTGGGGACCCAGGTTGATAGTAACCTCTCCTTTGACAATCATATTGCCAAAACAGTCAGAAAATCCTTCTATATTACCCATCTCATAACTAAAGGGTTCTCGTCTAGATCTAGAGAGGTCATTGTGCCCCTATACTTATCACTCATCAAACCCATAATTGAGTACAATGCCCCATTGGGGATGTACCTTACTAGGCACCTGCAGCAGCTGGAGAGACCCCAAAAGTTCCTTACCAAAAGGATCATGGGCCTCAAACAGTTGCCCTATGCAACTAGGCTAAAGAAACTACAGCTCTACTCAGTTGCTTACCGCCTGCTCAGAGGCGACCTCTGCCTGACTTACAAGGCCATGTCCAACCCAGAATTAATGGACATTCTCCACCTTAAAAAAAACAAATCCATTAGAGCCACATGCTCCACGGACTTAAACCTCAGCACAGCAATAAATAGGACATGCTGGAGGGATAGATTCATATCCCAAAGGCTTCCCACACTCTGGAATAAAATCCCAATTCACGTAAGACAAAGCCCCTCGCTGGCCCTTTTCAAGAGAAATCTTGATGACTGGATGGGAAACCATAAGTTTGCACCTGGGATCACTACAGTGGCGCTACTGGACAGAGGCTCTAGAAGTTAAATTATAAGGGTGGAGAGAGCCAAACACATTTTCGGCTAGGCTTATAAATGCCCTAGGGCAGATAACCTAGTATAAACCTATGAACCTAAACCAGAGGATTAGATTGGATGGGTGAAGAGGGATCAGTTGAAAAGGAGGAAGGGAATCCCACTGCCAAGTGAGGAGTTTTTGAATGATTCTCAGAATCCAAATGCCTGAATGTATCTAGTGCCACAGGGAAAACAGAAGTAAAAATTTGGGAATGTTTTACTGGGTTGCCAGGGTGGGGGACAATACGAGGCATTTAGTTGGAATGATTTTTTTTTAGATTGTTCTTAGGCTTGGGAGGATCCTTCTTCCTTTTTTTTAACCTTCCTGACATTCTTTTCTGAAATACTTTTTCCCTGTATTCTGCTGTGATTTCTTATTCTGTTTCCTATAAAAGGATCCTGAACTGGAATGGAAATGCCTATTAGATTTAGGTACAGGGGATTGAAAAATCCTGGAAACCATTTATTCTTGAACAAAAAGTTAATCTTCTATCTAGAATGTCGAGGACAGAAGTAGAAAAGATATAGACAGTCAAAAACTGTGAAGGCCAGCCATCAACCCCCCTACTCCCCACCCCCCAGGTCCTGCCTTTTTATTTTCTCAAAAGCCTTCCTTTGCTTGAACTTTGCCACTACTTGGTTGGGAAATCTTTGCTGTACCTGGGAACAGCTTTATGAGATGAAAACCTAAGTAAAAGCTGCATCTACAGGGGGCATTTAAAACTGTCATTTTAAAATCCGCTGACAAAGGCTGGATTCTCATTAATTTCTGTTCATACCAGTTTCGATCCTCTTGTAGCATCTAGGGAAATGACTACTAGATATGCACAGAGTTTTTTTTTGTTTTTTTTAAATGGGCACATACATTTTTTTCCCTCTGCCCAGTAAAAACCTGTCTGGTTTGCTACAGACCAGTGGCTGCGAATCCAGCTGCAGGAAAACATCAAAAGCATTCTCAAATGCCTTAACACACAATAGTTTAGCTTTTTTTAATATTTCTTAAGTTTTAGCAATTTTAAGCATCTCTTGTGAAAGTTAGAAACTTCTTTTGCCCCCAGTTTAAAAAAGTTCTCTCTTTAAATGTACTATTTCTTCAAAGCAAGTAACCTCCAGGGATAGCTAGAAGAAAGACACACTGCTTTGTTTGTATCATATTTGAAAAGGCAGCAAAGCAGGGTAGAATGCATAAGGTCTTATTCCTCCTCTTTACCACTGTACGAGTCAGGTGCTGCCAAACAGAAATTCATCTCTCTCAAACATGCTGGCAATCAAAGATGTAACAGGACAGGTATTTGAAGTGGGGACGACATCACAATAGTGTATGTTCACCTCAATGAAAGATCACTGGAGGTTTGATTGGCCTGTGTGTTTTACCAGTCAATGAGACAAAGATATCCTGATAAGAATGTAAAGCGTTAGTAAGTACCTTTTGTTGGCCATCTGTGGTACCAGAGAGCTTACCCCAGTGGTAGAGCATCTCATGCACTATGATTGCAAACTATCAAGTCAATAACTTTTTACGCTTCTTCATGTGATGTGAATGTGTTTAGAATTTTACTTTCTGAGATGCTTAATGAAGAATCTCCTGAAAAAGAAGCGAGAGGCATTTCTGAACAATTTGAGGTTTCTGGCTCAGTAAACAGTTTTCTTTTTACAAAATGCGGTGTTCACAAAAACTATGGCTGATGTTTACTACAGAAAAGACACTAGAGGTGGTAATTCTCAAGTCTAATCTGTCTCCTAAAGGCAAACTTACCGATCATCCTTTCTGAGGACATCATCAGACTCAACCACCCAAACAAAGTGAAAATGGCAAAATGCAGTCAAACTACTACAATGCAAGCCTACACTAGTAGCATAAAGGGATAAAGTTCTGTCCACAGCCCAGGTGACTTGAGTTTGATTAGTGGCTTGGGTGCTTGACAGCTCAGGTATACGGGAAAGGATGGTGGTTCCTGCCCAGCTTGCACCCCTGCTCTAATGACAGGGTCTCAAGCTGTACAGCAGAGACCCATGGAGGACCATCATGATGTGGGGAATCAGTGCTGGGTAACTAGGGCATATTCTCCCCAACCAGTGATGGTAGCTCTTCTTGGTACAACTGGTGGAACATGTATGTGAGGACAGAGGTGGCCCCTGCAAGAATGCAAGCATTCACATCAGCACCAGAGGTGGGTTTAGGCTTCCTTCAGACAGTTTAACACATCTGAGCGAGGGGAGTCTTAATGGTTGGCAAGCATGCGGCACACAAATGATACAGAAAATAGTACAATGCAAACAATGCAATATGGTAAAATAGTAACAGACAAACCAGGATAAAAACAATTGGCACTTATTTCAATACCGAAAGAATGTCAGGCACCCTGCATTACGGCAGGACAGGTTAATTATCTAAGGCCAAGAATACAGCTTCCATGGGACCAGACAATATCCCTGGCTGTGTTCACTATGAATTACAAAGTGAAATGGCATCACATCTGTGTGTTCTGTTCACTCAGAGCCTCGCCTCAGGCTTTGTCCCTACTGAATGGTGCACTGCTACAGTCATCCCTCTCCATAAAGGAGGAGCAATTACAGACCATGGAAATTATCGCCCCATTAGCCTGATGAGTCTGATATGTAAGGCTATGGAGCGCATCATCATGGACCTAATTAACAAGGATACAGGGAATCTCCAAACTCTAGATCCCATGCAATTTGGTTTTGTGAAAGGTAGATCATGCCTGCTCAACCTGGTTGACTTCTTTGAGTCAGTCACCAGAGCGGTGGATGAAGGTAAGGCAGTTCCATACAGCCTACCTTGATCTGACCAAGGCCTTTGATACCATTCCTCACTCAGGAATTACTGATAAACTCACCAAATTAGGCATCAACCCCTATACCATTAGGTGGGTTGCAAATTGGCTCAGATAGAACATACAGTGTGAAAGTAGCAGACTCCAAGTCAGACTGCCGACCAGTCATGAGTGGAGTCCCACAGAGATTAGTCCTGGGTCCTCTCCTGTTTGACATCTACTTCTCAGAAGTCCAGGCCAACATGGAGGGACTCTGGCTGACCAAATTTGCAGATGACTGCAAGCTGGGAGCCATTATTAACTCCTCCTGTGATGCAGACATCCTACAGAAAGGTCTCACTGAGACCAATGACTGGTGTCAAAACCATGGCCTTAAGCTTAATGCCAAAAAATGTGTCGTCATCCCCTTTGGGAAAAACTCAGTTCCCACTAATTACCACATCGATGGGAGCCCACTGAACACTGAAGGCATTGTAAAAGAACTGGTGACACAGGCTGACGGCAACCTCTCCTTCGACCACCACATTGCCACTGTTGTCAGAAAGTCCTTCTATGTGGCACATCTCATTACCAAGGGTTTTTCATCCAGGAAGAAAGAGATCATCATTTCTCTCTACTCTTCCCTCATTAGACCAATCATTGAGTATATAATGACCCACTTGGCATGTACCTCGCTAGACACCTGCAACAGCTGGAGAGGTCACAAAAGTACCTCACGAAGAGGATCCTAGACCTTAAACACATGTCCTACACGGACACACTCAAAAAACTCCAGCTATTCTCGGTCTCATATCGCCTACTAAGAGGCGATCTCTGCTTGACTTACAAAGCCATGCCTGACCCAGCTCTGTCAGAAATGCTACATCTAAAGAAATCCCGATCCCTTCACACCACACACTCTAGAGACCTCAACCTCATTACCACAATCAACAAAACATGTTGAAAGGACAGGTTCATAACCCAGAGACTGCTCATGCTCTGGAATAGACTTCCCATACATGTCAAGCAGAGCACCTCACTAGCCCTCTTCAACAGAAATCTTGAGTGGATGGGAAATAGAAAGTTCACCCCAGGGATCACTCCAGTGGCTCTACTTGATAGAGGGACTAGGAACTAATGACGAGCAGCACAATGCCAGGGCACTTCTATGGGCTAGGCTTGTAAAAATCCCAGGGCCATTAGCTTAGTACACACCTGTGAACATATTACTCTTAAAATCTCCAGCAACTGCCCTGATGCAGCAAGAGAAAAATCAGATGGTGTGGGTTTCTCACCACTGATATTTTTCTGCCTTGCATCTTACTGATGTTCTTAGATTCTTAGCACATGGATTCCAGCCATGCTCTAGGGAGATCAAAAGCTCTACAAGTCTGGTCACATGGACAAATTTTCACATGAAGGCAATTCTCGTTCTTGATAAATCTGCAGCAATGATTCTTATGATGAATATCTTTAATGTACAAACTGCATTACCAAAGCCTCTAGGAAACAGCCAGAGCCACAGTCTACCTTTATCCCTACGTGACAATGACCCAAGTTCAATTACCTGCTCAGGTATCTGACAAAACAGGCAGAGGAAGGATGGGCATGCACGATGTGGAAGGTGGGAAGTTTGGGTCATGAGGTACCATGCTGCTCCTCAGAGAAGGGGTGGCAAACAGTAGCAATCCCTGGATGTGTACATGGTTCATCAAGATGCTTTGTGGTAGGCTCCATAGAGGGTGCATGGAAGTATGCACTTGCATAAGGAAGGTGTAATACAGTGAAATAGGCTGTATATTCCCCCATTCAGGGGAGGATTTAGGCCATCAAAAGGAATCTCCTAATTGCTACGTGGATGATGTGCCTCTTACAGCTGACACTTACACATACAGGAATGAATCTGGCTGAGAAGATGGGAGAGCTGATGGCCATCAGGCAAATGGGGAGGGGAACCACATGATATATTAAAAAAAAAACACTATGAAACATACAGAACTGATGTGAAGTAGATGTTAAACAAAACCGGGCCTTCTATACTAGTCAGGAAGGCAATCTGGTTTAATAACTTGGACTAAATGTGTTAATAAGGAAGGAGACACTTACATAAACGGAGCATCTTCCACTCAAAATCCAAGTTCTTTTTTGCAGTTCAGCTATAAAAATTAGCAAATACAAAACATCTATTCTCAATACCTCATCTGAAAGAAAAGTCCATTCCTAAGTTTTGTCCTACTGCCTGACTCTTCAGAATGTGAATTAACATTTAGCAGCTTGACGGCTAACTTTTAGCATATGATGGTAAATTCTGAAAAAGACCATCAAAAGCATTTGACCAGCTTACTCTGTCAAACTACTAAAAGAAGCAAAAGCATCAGATACATTCATCACTTCACTGTGTTTAGATATTCCTAAAATTGTTCTGTAAATATGACATACCATCCTCTTTGGTTTGACTACAAAGTCCTTCCGTCCACCTGCCAGGATCTGCTTGCTCATCAGACTGAAGTTATTGAAGCGACATATTAGCAATCCGCTGCTGTTTATCTTTAGACTGAAATCAATATCTTCACAGAAATACCTAGGATCGATATAACATCAGTTAAACATTTGCCAAAATGTTCTGAATTCAGTTCTGCAGATTGCAGTCTTGCGGTTTTAAAGCAAAGATCTAAACTAAAGCAGTCTTGTATAACATACCTGTTAAAATCATACTGCACATTTTGTGTCAGGTCAACATTTAAGAGCAAAAAATCATGGATGTGACCCCTGGAAAATGGTACTATGTCTTGGAATGCTTTTATTTTGCTGTTCCATTTCCGGATGCCAAGTAGAGCATAATAGCTGATCTTTGGTGTAGTTTCAATATGATTCAATACATTTTTCAAGGAAATATTCTTGTAGGTCATCATAGGTTCCTCCGACTGGCTGCTTGATAAAAGCAAAAAGGGAATAATGGACATTAGCTGACTATCAATAATTATATCTACTAACTACTATCCTGCCAAGCACTGTTGACTATGTAATACAGAATGTTGAATCATGTTACACTGCACATTAGGGTATGATATTCTAACTTTAACCAAAAGACAAGACCTGCACCTGTACAGTATGGCTGGGGTCAGGTACCTGTTCTCCAAAGTTCAAAAGCTCCCCACTACAGTACATATAACATAAAGGTAATAACATTTGTGTACTGAAACAGAAGGAATATGAAGTAAGTGGGTTGTTTACAAACATTTAGTACTATGACAAAGGGCAGGGGGAAACCCACTGCAAAATGTGATGGGGAGAAATGATCTGCATCAATCAGAGGGGCTTTGCTGGAGACAGTGGCCTGCTACAATACATAAATGCACATGCACCGGGGTTGGGGTTACTTTTTTAATCTGAAAAACTGGTTTGTTGATCCTACTTGGCCTTATTCTGTTCTGAGTTGGTATAAAGCTAAAAAAAATGAAACAGCATACAATTGCTAGCTTTCTCTGGTCCAGGTATCTTACACTCTTGTCCTATCATTTCTTTTTTGCAAGATATTACCTTTATTAAACTCCATTACAATACCACACAACCACGCGAGAATAATATCAAAATCAATCAACACCAACTATAAAAAGTTATAATTCCAAGTTATTGGTCTCATGTGTCTTGACACTGCAACCAAGGGTAAATAACATGTCTATTACTATCTATTATAAGAAGTGCCTCAATATTGACAAGTTTAGTTAAGCTATATAGCCCATTGATAACTGGGGTGGGGTTCTGATTCCATTTACTGGTGATATAACTTTTTTTTTGTTAGTAGCAAGAGCGCTGCCAGGAATATATGCTCAATTTTCAACTAAGTTCATGTCTCTGGAATTCCAAAGACAAATACTTAAGGTGACAGCACTACTCTTCTTGGTCAGAGAACTAACAACGGACTGCAGTTGAACTTTAAACCTTGCTATCTCCCCCCACAGTTCCAAAAGATATGCACCCATGTTCCTCAACAGCCAATTTCACATCACTACTGCATGGTTAAACTTAGGAACGCATGTTGTAAGTCTACTAGGGCGTATAAACATATTTTTGTTAACATTTCCTTCAGAAAATCCTGAACTTCCTTGAATGGGATGCATACCTCAGGACCATCTGGACCTCTCTCCACTGAAATGGACTCTTATACATACACAAGATTCTATGCTACTATTCTGTGATTTGAGCTTTAGCAGATCTGTCTGACTGCCATTTCCAAAAACATTTCCCACTGAGCCATCTCCTGCCCTACTGGGAGCTCCTGAGTCAAATGGCTACATCTTTCCTTCAACTCTCTATAAGCAAAATAATCCATCTCTTCACTGCAAATTGCTGTTGAAAGCATTGTTTGTAATTTAAAAGATAATACTTCCAGTTAATTTCTAAACTTTTTTTTTTAACCAGTCCCAGAGATGGGCAGAACCATCTTCTGTCACAGGCCTTACAGTAACGGGTGCTAGGAAATGTTTCCAGGGCTGAGGCTACACCTCTGTAACAGCCTCACAAACCATGGGGAGCCTACCTGTACTCTTCCACCAAAAGAAATTTTATGGATCCTGCCCATTCCAAATCTATGCTGCCCAACCAAGTTTTTTCCACTAGGCTCAAGCTCCTGGGCATTCCAAGTACAGAAAAGTTTTACTTAGCTTTTTTGGAGAAAACTGGCAAAGAAACCAAGGTACTGAGAGCAAATAACTAGAAAGAGAAAGATGATAAAAATGGGCAGATGCCAAGAATTTATTTGGATTGCAGGTTAAAGATTATCTTCCCTATCAAGGACTGATATCAGAGTACAGGCAGAGAGAAAAACAGGGAGGTCCTAAACGAAAGACCAGCACTGGAAGAGTTTTTAGTAGAATCTGTAACAGAAGCTGTCATTACAAAAGGAATAATTAGTACAGCATATAAAATATTGCATGATAACACTAAGAATCAGAGGAGGTTAAGGATTGGGAAAAGATAATGGATAAGCAATTCACAAAGAAGCAATGGAGAGGATTGATGTATGGCTCCCAAATATGCAACAAAATCTAGATAATTAGGATTGTTTCTTGCAAATGTTTACATAGATATTTTTATACCCCAAGTAGTCTCCAGAGAATTTTTAATCAGGTACACAGCAAATGCTGGAGGTGTGACAGTGAAGAAAGAGGTACTTGGGAACATATTTTCTGGAAGTGCAGTGAGTTGGCAAACTAAGGATTCTCTGCAGGATACACTGTCAGAGATGCTAGGTGGGCAGAGTGGTGTGATGAGGGAGATGATTTTTCTGCGCTATGATACAGAATCGGAA